>NC_091131.1:18544799-18807299 GCF_040183065.1 Periplaneta americana
ATCTTGGAGCAACAGTAACAAATATAAATGACACTCGGGAGGAAATTAAATGCAAAATAAATATGGGAAATGCCTGTTATTATTCGGTTGAGAAGCTTTTATCATCTAGTCTGCTGTCAAATAATCTGAAAGTTAGGATTTATAAAACAGTTATATTACCGGTTGTTCTATGTGGTTGTGAAACTTGGACTCTCACTCTGAGAGAGGAACATAGGTTAAGGATGTTTGAGAATAAGGTGCTTAGGAAAATATTTGGGGCTAAGAGGGATGAAGTTACAGGAGAATGGAGAAAGTTACACAACGCAGAACTGCACGCATTGTATTCTTCACCTGACATAATTAGGAACATTAAATCCAGACGTTTGCGATGGGCAGGGCATATAGCACATATGGACGAATCCAGAAATGCATACAGAGTGTTAGTTGGGAGGCCGGAGGGAAAAAGACCTTTGGGGAGGCCGAGACGTAGATGGGAGTATAATATTAAAATGGATTTGAGGGAGGTGGGATATGATGATAGAGACTGGATTAATCTTGCACAGGATAGGGACCGATGGCGGGCTTATGTGAGGGCGGCAATGAACCTTCGGGTTCCTTAAAAGCCATTTGTAAGTAAGTAAGTAATGAAAGGGATGGACTGGACGGTTAAGCGAAAAAATCGTAAAATCCTTACCATAAACTATTTTCCTTAGTCCATACTACAATCTCATAATTCTGGTTGTCAACAACGGATTGTAAGAGCCAAGGAAATTCCTTATGATGGTTATTTGCGGAAGGATAGAAATAGTAGAGGGTTCCTGTTGTAGATCCACTTAATACGTCATACACTTTATCATTATTTTTCATTAAATCGCACACAGTTGTACCACCAATCACGAATTCTGATGCGAAATGAGCTACAGTTTCTGTTTTCCCAAACCTCTCAATTATTTGCATTTTTATTTCGACACTTAGCAAAACACTTTTGACACCCGTGGAAAATATTTTGCATAGAAGTTATAAAGTACGGGCATTTGAACAGTAGAACAAGAACTGAATGCTGCACAGGTTTGCTATATAGCTATTGTGCGGGAATTCTTGGGACCATTTCTTTGAAAGCAGGTAGTGACTATTTTACAAGTTGGGAAAAACACCTTCATGTAGAGCTGAGATGAGATGTTATGGCACCAACCTGCACGAAGTTTTCAATTGCCGGCCAGCAGGGTAGAGGAGTGGGGGTTGTTTGGGTTACGGTTCTCAAGCTCAGAGCAGCAGGCATATCAGTTTCATCTCTTTCTAAAAACATACGTCTTGCCTTAGTATCACCACTTTCCTACTCAAGAGTCCGAAAGTACCTAATGGAATTACGCCCGCTATTCCATCTTTATATTCTTATTCTCCGTCCGAATCAGACGACTGATCTGTGCTGGAATCAGATGTCCCTAAGTTTATGGAAATGTTCTCCAAAATACTGTCCATCACGTGCTCACTTTCAATGTAATTGTTCTCTACTTTTTTCACATAATCATACACTGATATCCATTTTTGGAAGAAGCGATTGCAGAGTCGGCCTCTGCTTATGCGTAGCGTAGAAATTATAGTCTCTTCTTAGGACTTCCTCATCAAAACTGTCTACAGCTGCAACAATCTTCTTCTTCGGCTGTGATTTTTCCGGACTGGAGAAAGAATCTGCTGTTCCTGGCTCAATATTTTTCCGTTCTTTCTTGATTCTTGCCAAGGTTCGCTTTGAAATACCAGTGGCAGCCAGTACTCTTGTACACACGCTTTTCAATGGAATTGGTATTCCATTTACAATCTCTTCTCACATGAATTTCCATACATTGTATCAGGGGCGAATGCTGGTCACGAAAGTTAGGCTTGCTCTTTTATTGATGGGGGAAGATGGGAGGATATAATTCATCTGGCTTGCAGACTTTTCGTGTCTTGTATTTACAAAGTATTTAACTGTCAAAGCCACTTTTGCACCATACACCGTTATCTGTAGAAAATAACAAACACGGCCAACAAAACAATTTATTCAGTTTTTTCGATCCTGCCAACCAATGCGTACTGTTGTATTGAGATGCACTGAACGAACGCACATATTCTCTATTTTCCTCCTTATGCTGTCTTTTTAAATCTGGGAGCTCTGGACATGGTCTGCCGTTCTCTATAATGTCTGTCTTCTCTTGAATAGTCCTCCGGGAAAATGGATTTGATAATAAAGTTTCAATAACACACATTTCCGAACTCATTGCAACACTTTAAATTAACGTTTAAGAACTAATAATACATGCAGCAGCTAACATATGCATTCCGCTCATACAATTACATTACACTCGCAAATCACAGCACATTCACTGGTAAAAACTGCTGCCAATCAGTGTTGCCAACTCGATTCTTAAACATCTGCTGTGAAGCCTTGCAGAAACCGCTAAATTGCTATATTGTCAATGTAAAATTATATTATTTTGCCGCTGTGAGTGCTAAAAATACCCGCTAAATCCCTAGATCAGCAATACAAGTTTCATAAATTTTACCCGCTAAACTAACGCCGAAAAATGCTAGATCTAGCGGGAAAACCGCTGAATTGGCGGCAACACTGCTGCTATCTGTGTAACGTTAAATATAGTCGTCGGTGTAGCTCTCGGACCAGAGCTTCATACAGCATATAACAGAAGCATGTGCGACTGGGACGGATCAGGAGGAAGGCACTTGCGCGCGCATCATATTCTCGCTATTTCTACGTCTTTCCTGTAGCTCCGAGAAACGAGCAAGCATTGCGATACTTGCGGTGTGCAACCTGCGGATGGTATTATGCCTAGACATTATTACAAAAATCAAAAGAAATTTTAATGTACGTAATCCCATTTTGAGAAATACACATTCCACGAAAATATTGGGCTTGTGCAGCAAACATAGCATGCCCGGAGAAATCGCCCCTGCATTGTATGCTATTTGATGTCCTTGACTATGAATAACTCTATGACTTCACACCTTAGACAATGCCATAATGAGGGCGCTCAGAAGGACAATGTTTTCAGTATTAGCAATAGCGGTAGTAGCAGAACGATCTGAACACTCGGAATGCTAGTAACCAACTAATCCAACACCCCTCCAGTTGAGCGTGAGGGCGAGTCCAAGCAAATGAATTAAATGCGTCCCTCGCGCTGGTGCCATAACTTCTCATCCGGGCTCTAACTGTTCTTATGCCTGCAGCAGTACTATGTAAAGGTAATAGCTTGTAATAAAACACTCTAGAGGAAATTGGTACTAATATAACGTAGGCCTATAGTACTAAGTTTCTTACATTTTATTTCCGCAGTAAAGAAAGAAAGAAAGAAAGAAAGAAAGAAAGAAAGGAGCGACAGAAAAACAGTCGGATAATCCGTCTATCGGTTAATAGGGTGACGGATAATCAGGGCTCTACTGTAGGGTGTTAGTTGGAAGACCTGAGGGAAAAAGACCTTTGGGGAGGCCAGATGTAGATAGGAGGATAATATTAAAATGAATTTGAGGGAGGTGTGATATGATGGTAGGGACTGGATTAATTTTGATCAGGATAGAAACCAATTGGGCTTATGTGAGGGCGGCAATGAACCTCCGAGTTTTGTAAAAGCCATTTGTAAGTATAATTTATCACAGATTCTATTCAAGAGAAGTTGATATCAGTACTGAAAGACAAGAGAAACTAATAAATTACATTACTTTATTTAGCCTGCAAGATGCGCTTGTACAGTGTGACTTTCTCAGTGCCGAGTGACGCTTCCTGAAGTTTCTCCTGCTCCCAGCTGAAAGGTCTGATGTCCCCCCACATGCGCTGATGCTGTGGGATCCCCAGCTTGCTGAGCAGCATGTCCGAGAGTCGTGGGACGATGGGCTGCAGTACGATGCCACAAACTCGCAGGGTCTCCATGGTGAGATGCAGCACAGCATTCAGGTGGGCTGACTCCTGCTTCTTGCGAAGCTCCCAGGGCTTTTTCGACTCAAAGAAGCGGTTGGCGGCATGCAGAGTTGCCAGCACTGAGTCAATGCCTTTGTAAAAGTTGCAGACTTCAAAATGCTGCCTTACAACATCTGAAAAAGTGGAGAAACCTGTAATTGTAATTCTTTGGTACTCTAACCAAAGCTTATCGAGTTTCAGGCAAAAGTCAAGTATGAGACTTCTGAATGAAAGAAAAATTCAACTGTAAGTTAATTAAATCGTTAACATAGTCTATAAAAATATATTAATTTGGTAACTGAGGCAATGCCTACCCAAAAGATTTTATTTTTATTTATTTAACCCGGTAGAGATAAGGCCATCAGGCCTTCTCTTCCCTTCTACCAGGGGATTACAACTACAATATTAAGAATACAATTAGAATTAGAATTACAATTAATATTAAATTTACAAATACAATAAAAATCAAAGTACTAAAAGATTAACTGATTAATAAAAGCCAGACAGTTTATTGTAAAAGTTAAGAAGAGAGAAGCATTTCTTTTATTGATTAAGTACAATTTAAACCTACTTTACGCAGTAAGAAAATGCTCAATAAGCTTGCTTTTGAACGCTACTAAATTCCGTCAGTCTCTGATGTCACTGGGTAGGGTATTCCACAAGCGCGAGAGCGAGATTGTGTATGATGATGAATACGATGATGTCTTATGTGTTGGTATGGCTAGTATGCTGCTATTTAGCGTGCGTGTGAAGAGATTATGAGCGTATTCCGAATCTCACCGGTGAGCATTCCGAATCTCACCGGTGAGCAATCCGATGGCATCACAGTGTTCCGAATTCCACCGATGACGTCATTGATGCTCCACCGGTGTCACATCAGTGCCATCAACTTGCAGAGGTGGTGGCAGTCTCCATCAGCCGCCATCAGTGAATCTGATTGGTTCTTGTATAGGGCGGGAATTAGCAGACGAATAACATCGTGCACTGTTGTGTCATGGCGGTGTGTTCTGCTTTAGTTCTGCTGCATTGTTTGTAATGAGCACAACGTAAAAACAATATGTTAATGGCTTATGAGCGGACATGTCAACGGACCAGTTATTACTACCGGTTCAAGAAATAAATTGTTTATGCTATCTTTTCTTTGAACGAGATGGCAGTACGAAAATTTCGCAAAATTTTGCTAGCGTAGCACAGACAACAACTTGTACAGTCGCCATGACAGCCATCGATCCTTCCAGCAGTTTTGTTCCATATTTCGCTGCAATGTGACGTCATTGATGCCACCAGACCGGTGAGATTTGGAATACGCTGTATGATAGGATGACATGATTAAAAATTATAAATACTACAATAAATTTCTACGCCATAATTGTTGTGATTCTGGATTCTTCACTCAACAACTGCTAGAAGGTTGCACATGTCAATGGCAGATATGCTTGGACAGGGTGAAGAGGATATACAGGTGAGAAAAATTTTCTCTTGTCTCTTTAAATGTCATGGCTTTACAGCAAGAGACTGGGGCGAACGGAAAATTGCGTGAGATTCTTTGATGATAGAAGGAATTCCTAGCAATCCCTCCATGTTGCTAGGAGGCTTGTTTTATGACCAACCACAGTGACCAACAAGGAATATTCAGACTTTGCCGCACTTTAAATCAGTGTTGCCAATTTAGTGCAGCTAAATCTACTTTTAACAATCATTCAACAACAAAATTCATGTAAATTTGATTACATTTTAGGTATCTCTGCGGTATGACTCTTCGTGAGTCAGTACACAAATGCCACATTACTAAATAGCTCAGTTCTGAATGCATTATGTGGAAGTACACTTGGTCAAAATGAAAGTGGCCGGTCTCTTGAGCAGTTAAAATTTTCTAAGTTCCTTCGGGTGAGTGCGCAGTTCACTATAGTAAACCTCCGTGCACCGCTTAAAGGTACGATCACACGTCGCTACTTTTGCAGCGCTGCAGTACAAAAAAACTGCGCAACTCTTGTACTGCGACGTGTGAACAACGGTGCAACCCGAAAAGTAGCGGCTGCCGAACCTGCTGCCCGCTACTTTTCCATGCTGCGCGCAGCTTAAAAGTAGCGACGTGTGAACAGGGTTCTCAGGGTTGCAGCCGCAGCATTTTTGATATCGGTTTTGTTGAAACTTTTGCTCCGGTTGCAACCAGTGTTACCACCCAAATGTGCCAATGATACTTTTATTGCTTGGATATATTTTAATGTTAAATGTGATGAAAATAAATTATTTGTAACAGTTATTAAATACACAACACAGTCTGAGCATAATTGGTGACGATATAATTCATTTTTTAAATTTTCCGTAGCGTAGTTCCAAACAGGAGAGTTGCCAACATTGATTATGTGAATATACTGTTGGTTATCATTTAAGTATATAGAAGTTTTTAAAAGCTTTATAGTAAAAATAATGTCAATTTCTGAATACTAGATACGACAGAAAAGCAAATAATAGATAAGTAAGCTTTCGCATGAGTTTCTTAATAATGCGAACATAACCACAAAATGTATATTGAGAAGTCAACACGGAGATGGAAACCTGCAGCATGACTGCGGCTGCAAAGTAGCGCTTTGTGTGTGAACAGACTCGCAACCTCCAGTTGCAACTTTTGCAGCACTCGGGTTGTGCAGCACGCTACTTTTGGCTTACGTGTGAACACGACACGCAACTTTTGCAGCTGCAGTATAAAAGTAGCGCTGCAAAAGTAGCAACGCGTGACCGTACCTTTAGTTAACTCCATAATCAAGGCGCTGATTTGGGCTACCTCAACATGCTTCGAATCTCAGTAGAGAATTTTTTTTTTTGTCCTTTCTTTTATTTTTTATAACTCCTTTTAGTGTAACATATTCAAATAATTTTGCTTATATTAATTCATGTTACAGATAATTACAAAACTGGAGAAAATTTGTGGTTATAATTCCAGGAAATCAGGATATATTTTGTCATCAGAATTATGGGTTTTCTTCTTGTTTACAATAATTACTACGTTTAGGGCCTGATGATCACGGATGTAGATTAGTATAATAATCATATTCCCTGTAGCAGAACTTGCAAATTAATTATTGCCAATTATTTAACCGTCAACATATTTACTGAATGTTACTTAGGCAATAGAATGCAAAGCAGCAGGGATTAATAAAATAATTAGCACATTAATATGAGAGCCCCCCTAATTGTCGTCTTTAGTGTTACCTCCATCTAGCATCAAAAGTTTCTATTAACGCGAAAAAAAAAAAAAATAAAGCGAAAAGTATTCTAAGGATAAAAAAATGACGAAAACCTGATATATTTTCACTGATGCATTTTAAAGGCAACAAAATAAAAGTTTAGTAACTCCACGAAGATTTGAACTTAGAACCTCATGGAACTCTTAGCTATCACTCTACAAACTACGCTAAGAGTTTTACTGCAGTCAGAATGGCACTGTAACAAGCAATGGTCGTACTGCACTTGAGAACCTGTTACACCGTATAGAGTGTTTGTGTTACAATATTCAATGTTTAAACACTCTGAACAATCTGTCTGTTTTAAATCTCGTATATGAATTATTTTCTCTGAAGATTTTAGTGATTAATAGTTGTGTTCCCCATTATAACTACTAGAAGGATATACGCAATCTTTTGAACAAAGCCTGGCTGTCCCAAGCGCTCAAGGAAATACTCGATTCGAACTTAGTCTCTCAGATGCTGACCAGTTTCATTTTGACCAAGTATATAATCACAACAGAGACTCAAACTACTTCCATCAGTAATCAAAACTTAGCTGACTTACATGAAGTTGCATCATAGTAAAGCACTTGTCAAAATCAAAAGCAACTTTGTATTTCTTTGCAATTGAACCGATATTGATTAGCATTTTTTTCTTACTGAAAATTACCTCGGAAATACTTTCTTCAAACGTAAATCAAATGAAAATTACCTCGGAAAAACTTTCTTCAAATGTAAATGAAATAAAAATTACCCTTGGAAATACTTTCTTCAAACGTAAATCAAACGAAAATTACCTCAGAAATACTTCCTTCAAACGTAAATCAAATGAAAATTACCACTTTAAACATAAATCAAATGAAAATTAACTCCGAAATACTTTCTTCAAACGTAAATCAAATGATAATTACCTAGGAAATACTTTCTTCAAACGTAAATCAAATGAAAAATTACCTTGGAAATACTTTCTTCAAACGTAAATCAAATGAAAATTACCTCGGAAATACTTTCTTCATATGTAAATCAAATGAAAATTACCTTCGAAATACTTTCTTCAAACGTAAATCAAATGAAAATTACCTCGGAAATACTTTCTTCATATGTAAATCAAATGAAAATTACCTCCGAAATATTTTCTTCAAACGTAAATCAAATGAAAAATTACCTTGGAAATACTTTCTTTAAACGTAAATCAAATGAAAATTACCTCGGAAATACTTTCTTCATATGTAAATCAAATGAAAATTACCTCCGAAATACTTTCTTCAAACGTAAATCAAATGAAAAATTACCTTGGAAATACTTTCTTCAAACGTAAATCAAATGAAAATTACCTCGGAAATACTTTCTTCATATGTAAATCAAATGAAAATTACCTCCGAAATACTTTCTTCAAACTTAAATCAAATGAAAAATTACCTTGGAAATACTTTCTTCAAACGTAAATCAAATGAAAATTACCTCGGAAATACTTTCTTCATATGTAAATCAAATGAAAATTACCTCCGAAATACTTTCTTCAAACGTAAATCAAATGAAAATTACCTCGGAAATACTTTCTTCATATGTAAATCAAATGAAAATTACCTTCGAAATACTTTCTTCAAACGTAAATCAAATGAAAAGTACCTCAGAAATATTGTCTTCAAATGTAAATGAAATGAAAATTACCTCGGAAATACTTTCTTCAAACGTAAATCAAACTCCTGAATCTCACTCTAGCAGATAATTAACTTAATTGTTCAAAATACCAATTATAAGCTACATTTTGGAATTAGCACGATGTTGTTTATATACTCGTACTATCATTACAACTTTAATACTAGTTACCTGGTAAAGCTGACACTGACTCTACAAGACTGGAGGCTTCACTGGAGCTGCAGTACTTGATGAAACTATCGTTGCAGAACTGAGGGAATATCTGTCCCGGGTTCACTGTCGCCCCAGAGCACCTGTTCAGAAGATTCCCCAAACTGTCAGCAAGCTCGGAGTTGAGGATTCGAATAGCTTTAGTTTCACTATAATCTGTAGAGATATTGAAAACAATCTCTGTACACTTCCTCATTCAGAAAATTGCTATTTATTGCACTGAGAATGAAAATGTTCCCAAATTATTACATGGCAGATAAATTAAAATTATTCACGTCTACAAGTTCTGGTGTAGCTTATGATAAAATGACAAAGATATCAGAAAAATAGGGACACTTCTTCGTAATTAGAAAGACAAAAAGAAGCAAAACTTTACCACAAGAAAAAAGTAAATTTACGAAATTGTACACAAAATTGATTTAGTATTCTGAGATTAATTTAATATAGGTTTGATTCAAAATTATCTTGGAGAAGTCATATTGAAGCAGTAGTAAACAAATCAACCGAAAGACTTTCAATTTTAAAGAGATTAGCTGGAGCAAAGTGGGGTACTAATCGGCAGACTTTGAACACCATGTACAAAACATTCATCAACCCAATACTTCTCTACAATGCAGAGGTTAGTAATTACAGCAAATAATTCTAACCTGAATGGACTAGAAGTATGTCGAAATCAGGCCCTGCGACTAATAACTGGTGCAGCAAAATCAACTCCAATCAGGCAATGCAAACCTTAATCCAGAACCCTCCAATCACGGCTAAGTCTAGAGGAGCAGGCACTAACACACCATGAAAAAATGCTGCGGTTAACAACAACAAAATGGGAAAAAAGACTGCTACAATCAACCAAGTTGAAAACACAAACAATTTTCCTGTCCAAAGTCGCGGAAATAAAAACAGAATTGAATCTCCCTAAACCTAAAGAAAACATTTTAACCAGAGAAAACCCTCTAACCTTCGAACCAATTAACATTCAGCTACATTTAGAAGAACCAGTTACAAAATCTGAAACTTCCAAACCTGTACTAAAAGCGCTGGCATTAGAAGCTGTGAACAATAGATACCCACCAGAAGAATGGTTACATATCTACACAGATGGGTCTACTATCGATAACAACTCAGGATCAGGAATTACGTGTGCGTTATTCTCATTTTATCAACCAGCAGGACATCATACAACAAATTTTGATGCGGAAATAATGGCTATTCATATCTCACTCCAACACCTACTGTACAGAATAGATAAATTTCAAAATGCTGTCATACTCTCTGATTCTAAAGCAGCATTATACGCAATAAATTCATATAAAATGATGTCAATCCAAATTAAAGAATGTCACAAAATTATTCAACAACTTCAAAAACTACAGAAAAGAATTCAATTGTAATGGATACCTGCACAATGCTGAATTCCTGGAAATGAAACTGCTGATTTTCTTGCCAAAAAAGGCTCCAATTTAATTCAGAATACAAGTAAAAGCCTACCTTTTCAATCCATGAAAAGACTAATTGAAAACAAATATAAAATCAAGCAAAACCAAGCACTATGTAACAAAGCCAGATAAAAAATGGAACATTTTAATAAAACAACCAGAAATGATTCCAGAAATCCCACGTAAATCTGCAGTAGCAAAATTTAGACAGCTTACAGAACATGATTACTTGGCCAAACACTTGAATAAAATAGGAATTTACACGAATCAAAATTGTCCTCTATGCCACAAAGAAGAAATGACTGCAGAACATCTACAAACCTGTGAAGTTCTACCTGCTGGATCTACCACAGAGAAATATTGGCGAGCAAGAACGCTAATGGCATTGGATAATAACAACAACAACAACAACAACAGGTTTGGTTCAATGTGTCATTTAATTAGTATATTCGAATGGCGAGAAACAACAAAATTTACACTTTATCCACTGAGATTACTTCCAAAGCTGTGAATTAAAATTTGCTTAAAGAAGTCAAGTGATCATCCGATATATTTGATTTATTCAGATTTTAATGTTTTCCATATGGAACAAATTCATAAACAATTCAATAGTTAGTTACTTATGGATTCTTTAAACTGAACATTTTTAACATGTAAATTAATAGTAATATAATAACGAATTATACCAGCTTTATGAGTCTCCCGATATAATAACATCTATTAAGATTGCTCGTCTGAGATGGGCAGGGCATGTTAAGAGAATGGATGAATGTGAAATACCTAGGAAGGTTATGGAATATGGGATTGCTGGAGGAAGAAGATTTGGAAGGCCAAAGCTACGATGGATGGACTGTGTTATGGACGACATTAAGAGGCTTGGAGTGAAGAACTGGTGGACGGTGGCTAAAGATCGAGACCGATGGAGAAGAATTCTTAAGGAAGCCGAGGCCCGATCCGGGCTGTAGCACTATGGATGATGATGATGATGATGAAATTAATAGTAAAATGTCTGGGACTAAAAATTATTTCGTTATTCTGAAAAATTCGTAATTGCGGCATTTGTAATAGCAGTTTTTCACTGTTTTACTAACCCTGATATTTGAAAACTTTTTCAGGCATAGAAGACATAATGGATTACCATTCTCCTCTATAAACAATTACTTTCCCTTCCACTGATATTGAAAATATATTTTATACACTTTTGTCTGTTTTGTAAGCATCTTGATTGGTGGACATGGATATTCTGGTATCCACCACTGTGCTCAGGTAACTGACGGACTCCAAATGGCTCCGAACTCCGAGGGTGTAAGTAAGAGGTCTCATGACTGATATCGGACCGCTTGGCAAAGCCTGACTTAAGCATTAATGGAAGAGTAGGAGGTATAAAAACTTAAATTATACATAAGTGCAAGAAGAGAAAATGGCATGAAGAGTATGAACGTTACTTACTTCCGTCGCTATGGGCTACGCCTTCTCGGAGAAGGAAGTAACGGAGGCCAGATTCTGTGTACTTGGAAATACAGTCCCAAGGGTCTACAACATTCCCTTTCGACTTGGACATCTTCTCTCCATCAACAGTCCAATGAGAGTGACAGAGCAAAGAGCGTGGAGGTTCGAGTCCTGCTGCTATCAAGAAGGCTGGCCAGTACACTCCATGGAACCTGTGAATGTATGAGATCTTAAGCAGGAATCTACTGATTCATTTGATATTAATTTGCCTGGAGATTTCTATTCATTCCTAATTTCACTTAAATATTACTGAGAAGTATACCATTCTTGTTGTCTGTGATAATCTCAAAAATGAAATATACAGTCAAAAGTCAAATGTTGTTGTTGTTTTCTAATGCCAGGCATTTGACAATGAAGTCATTTGACCTCTTGCACTCCAATATTTTTCAAAGATATTATCATAACCAGCCACTGAAGCACAGATTTTGAGGTGTTCCGAATCCATTTCTTGGTTTGAGTTGCACAATGGACAGTTAGGGGACTGATATATTCCAATTCTATGCAGGTGTTTGGCCAAACAATCATGGCCTGTTGCCAATCTAAATGCAGCTACAGACGATTTTCGTTGTAAATCGGGAATTAACTGTGGATTTTGATGCAGAGAGTTCCATTTTTTCCCTTGGGATTGTGTTATTAAATTTTGTTTGTTGAAGTCTAAGTATGTAGATTTAATAAATCTTTTCACAGAGTAATACGTAGATTTAGTAACAGGTCTGTAAGTAGCAGTGCTGCCCTTCTTTGCTAAAGCATCCGCATTCTCATTTCCCAGGATTCCACAATGGGATGGTATCCATTGGAATACAATTCTTTTATTGAGTGATATTAATTGAGAGAGCATTTTAGTTATTTCTGCTGTTTGAGATGAAGGTGTGTGTTTAGAGACTATTGATAGAATAGCTGCTTTGGAGTCTGACAATATAACTGCATTCCTAAATTTATTGATGTGGCATAGAAGATTCCTGAGACTTTCCCTTATTGCAATGAAAAATGTAATTTTGGTATTTGCATAATGGTTTAGTAAAAAAAAAAAAAATATTTTGTGTCTGAAGTTTCAATCCCATTTATGGTAAAACTATAGGTACTGAGACGTATGAGTGGGAAAATATCAACACGAAGAGCAAACTGAAAAAATGTTTTGCAATTCATTTTGAATAATTTTTCAGAAAAGTCTATGATATATACAATACAAAGATTTATTTTCAGTCAATGACTTTACTTTCTATATGTGTAAGGTACAAGTCCTTATATTGCATTATTTAATACTCTATTAACGTTTTCGTCGGTCATGGCGACATCATCAGATACAACTTTTTATGCTGTAATATCATCTCTAAATAAGTACATGTGCCTGTACAATCAAAAATACAATATATTCCTTACTAATATTAACATCATCAAAATGAGAACAGAAGAAAAAACACTGATTCAATATGAAAAACTTATCAGATTACCAGGAAACAATTGGCATTCATACAGTCCTATCTGTAGATTGAAAACTCAAAAAAGTTTCATATCCATGGTTCAAGAATTAAAACAGAAAATCAATATCCCGAATTTAAAAGAAAACTTACAAATTAAACCAAACCCTTTAACTCTATTAAATATAGAATATAATCTAAATTTAACACACGAAATACTGAAATCAGAAGTAAACACTGAAATAATGAAACAATTGTCTTTAGAGATAATTAATATTAGGTACCCTCCACAAAACTGGCTTCATTTATACACTGACGGATCCTTGATCTCCAGAGAACAAGGTGCCGGTGCAGGTGTTACGTGCTGTCTCTTCTCACTTTATAGATCTCTTGGATATGGAACAACAAGTTTTGATGGAGAAATCGTTGCAATAAGTGAAAGTCTCAGGAATCTTCTATGCCACATCAATAAATTTAAGAATGCAGTTATATTGTCAGACTCCAAAGCAGCTATTCTATCAATCGTCTCTAAACACACACCTTCATCTCAAACAGCAGAAATAACTAAAATGCTCTCTCAATTCATATCACTCAATAAAAGAATTGTATTCCAATGAATACCATCCCATTGTAGAATCCTGGAAACGAGAATGCGGATGCATTAGCAAAGAAGGGCAGCACTGCTACTTACAGACCTGTTACTAAATCTACGTATTACTCTGTGAAGAGATTTATTAAATGTACATACTTAGACTTCAACAAACAAAATTTGATAACACAATCACAAGGGAAGAAATTGAACTCTCTGCATCATAATCCACAGTTAATTCCCGATGTACCACGAAAATCATCTGTCGCTGCATTTAGATTGGCAACAGGCCATGATTGTTTGGCCAAACACCTGCATTGAATTGGAATATATCAGTCCCCTAACTGCCCATTGTGCAACTCAAACCAAGAAATGGTTTCGGAACACCTCAAAATCTGTGCTTCAATGGCCGACCATGATAATATCTTTGAAAAATATTGGAGTGCAAGAGGTCAAATGACTTTATTGTCAAACGCCTGGCATTAGAAAAGAACAACATTAATAAACATAAAACATAGTAAAACAACATGGTTTGGGACATCAATATTTCTTTTCTTATTTAAATGTACCGTTATTGTCAATTAGTTAAAAAAACAAACGTGTGATTACAATGCATATACAGTACATAATATATAAAATTGCAGATCTTCACTATATAAAAATAAAACTGAAAAATCCATGTAAAATACTATGTGAAGAGATGCATACAGTCTTGAAACCTTAATTCATTAATTTGTAAATGTCATCTTCTACAACTTTGATGAATTGAGGTTTCAAGGTATAATCTTAACTCATACAATAGGATGTACATACATCTTTTGGACACAGAAAAGGCGTGTAGTAACTGGATAATAAGAATATGGACACAAGCAAAACAGATAGTATAGATTAAAGACTGTAAGCATCTCTTCACATAGTATTTTACATGGATTTTTCAGTTTTATTTTTTATACAGTGAAGACCTGCAATTTTATATATTATGTATATGCATTGTGAATATCCTAAAGTGAATATGTTAGGAGAAAATACACAAACGATTAGGGAAAACACGGAAATTTTACTTGAAGCAAGTAAAGCGATCGGTTTGGAAGTAAATCCCGAAAAGACAAAGTATATGATTATGTCTCGTGACCAGAATATTGTACGAAATGAAAATAAAAAAATTGGAGATTTATCCTTCGAAGAGGTGGAAAAATTCAAATATCTTGGAGCAACAGTAACAAATATAAATGACACTCGGGAGGAAATTAAACCCAGAATAAATATGGGAAATGCCTGTTATTATTCGGTTGAGAAGCTCTTATCATCCAGTCTGCTGTCCAAAAATCTGAAAGTTAGAATTTATAAAACAGTTATATTACCAGTTCTTCTGTATGGTTGTGAAACTTGGACTCTCACTCTGAGAGAGGAACATAGGTTAAGGGTGTTTGAGAATAAGGTGCTTAGGAAAATATTTGGGGCTAAGCGGGATGAAGTTACAGGAGAATGGAGAAAGTTACACAACACAGAGCTGCACGCATTGTATTGTTCACCTGACATAATTAGGAACATTAAATCCAGACGTTTGAGATGGGCAGGGCATGTAGCACGTATGGGCGAATCCAGAAATGCATATAGAGTGTTAGTTGGGAGACTGGAGGGAAAAAGACCTTTAGGGAGGCCGAGACGTAGATGGGAGGATAATATTAAAATGGATTTGAGGGAGGTGGGGTATGATGATAGAGACTGGATTAATCTTGCACAGGATAGGGACCGATGGCGGGCTTATGTGAGGGCGGCAATGAACCTTCGGGTTCCTTAAAAGCCATTTGTAAGTAAGTAAGTAAGTATGTATATGCATTGTAATCACACGTTTGTGTTTTTAACTAATTGACAATAAGGGTACATTTAAATAAGAAAAGAAATATTGATGTCCCAAACCATGTTGTTTTACTATGTTTTATGTTTATTAATGTATATTTTATTTTTGATCGTAGAGGTACATGTACTTATTTAGAGATGATATTGCGGCATAAAAAGTTGTATCTGATGATGACCGGCGAAAACGTTAATACAGTATTACATTATGTAATATAAGGACTTGTACCTTACACATATAGAAAGTAAAGTCATTGACTGAAAATAAATCTTTGTATTGAAAAAATATTCCTTTGTCATTTCTTCGAAAAATACTTCATTTATGTATGATTTGAGGCTTTCTCGGCGTTGGTTCGCTAATATGTTTTCACGGGATATACTTCATTTGTGTAATACTTACTTACTTACTTACAAATGGCTTTTAAGGAACCCGAAGGTTCATTGCCGCCCTCACATAAGCCCGCCAGCGGTTCCTATCCTGTGCAAGATTAATCCAGTCTCTATCATCATATCCCACCTCCCTCAAATCCATTTTAATATTATCCTCCCATCTACGTCTCGGCCTCCCTAAAGGTCTTTTTCCCTCCGGTCTCCCAAATAACACTCTATATGCATTTCTGGATTCGCCCATACGTGCTACATGCCCTGCCCATCTCAAACGTCTGGATTTTATGTTCCTAATTATGTCAGGTGAAGAATACAATGCGTGCAGTTCTGTGTTGTGTAACTTTCTCCATTCTCCTGTAACTTCATCCCGCTTAGCCCCAAATATTTTCCTAAGCACCTTATTCTCAAACACCCTGAACCTATGTTCCTCTCTCAGAGTGAGAGTCCAAGTTTCACAACCATACAGAAGAACCGGTAATATAACTGTTTTATAAATTCTAACTTTCAGATTTTTGGACAGCAGACTGGATGATAAGAGCTTCTCAACCGAATAATAACATGCATTTCCCATATTTATTCTGCGTTTAATTTCCTCCCGAGTGTCATTTATATTTGTTACTGTTGCTCCAAGATATTTGAATTTTTCCACCTCTTCGAAGGATAAATCTCCAATTTTTATATTTCCATTTCGTACAATATTCTGGTCACGAGACATAATCATATACTTTGTCTTTTCGGGATTTACTTCCAAACCGATCGCTCTACTTGCTTCAAGTAAAATTTCCGTGTTTTCCCTAATCGTTTGTCATTTGTGTAATAACATACAAAATTAACTGATTAAATTTCCGTCACACTGTAAATGTGTGTAGTGCGGTGAGTTTAGTGTCTAGAAGCAAATAAATATAGTTTAAGAGTCTCTTCTTGGCTGGAACTGAATTGCTTACTTCAGAATGTCTTTTCCAACAATTTGAAGGTCTGGTGGCCAGCAATGTGATTGGGCAACAGTGATGTAGCTCACCAGAGCATCAAGCCAGACGTAGATGGTCTGATGAGGGGCACCTGGCACCGGGATGCCCCAGTGTACCCGTTCCTTCGGACGAGAAACTGATACGTCATGCAGGAGCTCAGCATTGGACACAAAATCTATGAGTCGATGCCGGAACTTTTCTGGATACACCGACTGTTCTGTAACATGAAAAAACAAAAACTTGTTCTTTCCGTCTGTCTTCACAGAATGCAAAATGCAAAAAAGAAAGACCCATTTTCGGTTTTTTAGACGTGGGCAATATAAAAGTTCTAATTATCAAGATAGATTTGAGTGTAGAAACAGTTTTCAGAGATTCAGACATTATTTATATTGTTCATCGTGGAAAATAGTCTTTCTACAGCTGTTGAAGTGCCTGGTAAACACAAAACAACTTGTACAACTTTTTATAGGAGATGGAAAGGAATATTTTTGTTGTTAATTTTTGTGAAATTGTTATTCATAGATTTCAAAAAGGCATATGACTCGGTTAAGAGAGAAGTATTATATGATATTCTTATTGAATTTGGTATTCCCAAGAAAATAGTTCGATTAATTAAAATTTGTCTCAGTGAAACGTACAGCAGAGTCCGTATAGGCCAGTTTCTATATGATGCTTTTCCAATTCACTGCGGGCTAATGCAAGGAGATGCACTATCACCTTTACTTTTTAACTTCGCTCTACAATATGCCATTAGGCAAGTTCAGGATAACAGACAGAGTTTGGAAATGAATGGGTTACATCAGCTTCTTGTCTATGCGGATGACGTGAATATGTTAGGAGAAAATCCACAAACGATTAGGGAAAACACGGAAATTTTACTTGAAGCAAGTAAAGCGATCGGTTTGGAAGTAAATCCCGAAAAGACAAAGTATATGATTATGTTTCGTGACCAAAATAATGTACGAAATTGAAATATAAAAATTGGAAATTTATCCTTCAAAGAGGTGGAAAAATTAAAATATCTTGGAGGAACAGTAACAAGTATAAATGACACTCAGGAGGAAATTAAACGCAGAATAAATATGGAAAATGCGTGTTATTATTCGGCTGAGAGGTTTTTGTCATCTAGTCTGCTGTCAAAAAATCTGAAAGTAAGAATTTATAAAACAGTTATATTACCGGTTGTTCTGTATGGTTGTGAAACTTGGACTCTCACTTTGAGAGAGGAATAGAGATTAAGGGTGTTTGAGAATGGGGTTCTTAGGAAAATATTTGGGGCTAAGGGGGATGAAGTTACAGGAGAATGGAGAAAGTTACACAACACAGAACTGCATGCATTGTATTCTTCACCTGACATAATTAGGAACATTAAATCCAGACGTTTGAGATGGGCAGGGCATGTAGCACGTATGGGTGAATCCAGAAATGCACATATAGAGCGTTAGTTGGGAGACCGGAGGGGAAAAAGACCTTTGGGGAGGCCGAGACGTAGATGGGAGGATAATATTAAAATGGATTTGAGGGAGGTGGGATATGATGGTAGGGACTGGTTTAATCTTGCTCAGGATAGGGACCGATGGCGGGCTTATGTGAGGGCGGCAATGAACCTCCGGGTTCCTTAAAAGCCATTTGTAAGTAGGCCTAAGTAAGTAAGTATCCCAACGCTCAGAAGTTAAGATAATGTTTTGGAAACATTTAAAAATAACTCACTAAAAATTAACAATCACTAATCGCTTGCAACATTATCATGCTACCAACACAGAATCAGAGAATGACACCGCTAGCGGACAAAATAGCAAAGTAGCCTACAGGTATTTTACAAATTGCGCGTGCACAGAGGAGATTGGGTAGGTAGCAGGTGGAACCAATAGGGGTAAGAGGACAATGAATGGAGTTTAGAAGTTAAGAACAACTCATTTCTTCACTCTTCCCAATGAGTTTACCTAAGTACAAGTTCATTAAACTATACATTGCCATCTATACTAATAATAAATCTGTAGCCGAAATTTGTCTGGTAATTTTCGATTTTCCAAAAATAATTGGTCCTAACATATATAATTAACTACCCTGAAACCGAAAATCGCTTTTTTGAAATTTTTGTTTGTATGTCTGTCTGTCTGTCTGTTACCTTTTCACGTGATAATGGCTGAACGGATTTCGATGAAAATTGGAATATAAATTATGTTCGTTGTAACTTAGATTTTAGGCTATATGGCATTCAAAATACATTATTTAAAAGGGGGGTTATTAGGGGGCCAGAATTAAATAAATCTAAATATCTCGCTTATTATTGATTTTTGTGAAAAATGTTACATAACAAACGTTTCTTTAAAAATAATTTGCGATAAGTTTTATTCCTTGAAAAATTTTGATAGGACTGATATTTAATGAGATAAATGAATTTTAAAATTAAAATAACTACCATCTAAGGCCGCATAATGAATTAAAAAAAAAAATGACTTCGTCTATAAGGGGCCTTGGACACCAACAATCGAAAACTATGAAAGATAGCCTACAGAGAATGTTTCTGTGTTTGTATGAAGTAATATCGGAAGCTAAATTAACCGATTTGTATAATTAATTATTATTTCACCATTGGAAAGTGTAGTTTCTCTAGATGGACATAATGCTATAATGTTATTACAGTAACTTCTGATATAATATAATATAATATAATATAATATAATATAATATAATATAATATAATATAATATAATATGTAATATTATATAATATAAGTTATTTGAAGGGTTCAGAACCATAGTGGGCCAAGCGCCATTTACTGAATACGTAGAAAACAAGGGTTAAAATTAAGTTACCATAATTCAATGGAAACATATAACAAGTAAAATAAAATATACACATTAAATCTAAATGATGTCATTCTTCATTAAACTATGGGTACATGTAATAAAAATTAAGAAACATGTTAAAGGAATTGTCATTGCACCAAATGAGTGTCTCTGGACCAAAATGATCGCATTTTAATTATTAAAATTAATTTAAATTAAGTAACATATTAAACGATTTATCCTTCTATCAAACATGAATGTTCCCTGGATCAAATGTACTACTTTAATTATGTAATTACTTTATATCTATTTCTAACGGGAGCACACGGGTACGGCTAGTATACTATAAAAATGTTGTAACTGTTTAATTCTTCAACTTGCAAACATGGTTGGAGAAACGAAACAAAATGGGAAACTGACAGAACGAGCGGGACAAAGTAAAAAAAAAATGGGACTGTTCCATCTTATAAAGGTTTTGTCAATGTTACCACTAAATTATAACTTGCTAAGACATTTGAAAGAGACAAATACAAATGTTAAGTATGATCCCTTAAGTTAATGTGTAACGCCAAATGAATGTACGGTATAAAATTTCTTTTTCTGTATATAAAACAAATAATATTAATTTATTTTCAGTGAATGGTTTAGGTTATTTTACATGTTCTTGTATCTTATTTTGCTCTGAAATATCTGACAAACTGATGATACGACATTATCATGGATGATTATTGGGTTATTTTACGACGCTGTATCACAATCTAGGTTATTTAGCATCTGAATGAAATGAAGGTGATAATGCTGGTGAAATGAGTCCGGGGTCCAGCACCGAAAGTTACCCAGCATTTGCTCGGATTGGGTTGAGGGAAAACCCTGGAAAAAACCTCAAACCAGGTAACATGCCCCGACCGGGATTCAAACTCAGGCCACCTGGTTTCGTGGCCAGACGCGTTGACCATTATTCCACATGTGATCATAGATGATATTTTTCATTATTACACCAATGTGACGCTCATTAAAGCACTAGCTTCTACTCCAATACAGTTTGAAGCTCACCATTTCGAAGCCAATGTAAGAGATCGCCTTGAAAACAGCTGAGTCGGAACATTAAGTTTTCTTCTTCTGTCCACTCCACTCGATGGCCTGATTCTGCTGAAACTTTGTAAGTACGTCCATCAGGTTCCTGGCGCTCTGCTAGTTGGTTCTCTGAGAGAAAGGCCTCATCTGGAGTGCAGTACCATCCACAGTATTTGCCTGGGTATATGTGTCCCCCAGACTCAAGAAGATTCTGTTTAAAAATCAGACCATAAACAGCTCTTGCTTCAAATATTTTACACACACAGTACAGCTTTCTTTGAATTTTATAGTGAGGTTATTTTAAATGCTTTGGAAAATTTGATATTTGTCTGGCTTAATTGAGTAGAGTTGCCGATTACTTCATGGCCTTTCATAAACCGTGTACACCAGGGTTGGGCAGAATTATGCATTCTATGCTTGCACGGTGTACTACTAGAGAAGTGTGCTTATAGAGTGCACGAAAACCGGTTTATTCAAGTTGCGGTACGTACTGTATGTTTCAAAAGAAAATGTTATTCTACCAACTAAATAAGAACACGAAGTAATGAAACACTTCCTTAAACACAAAACAAAACATGTCTGTTGCACATTAATCCACATTACTAATTTCTCAAGATTTGGAGAAACTGTATTAGCAAAAGCTATGCGAAGAACTGCCGTTAAAAGCCCATCATTTCTTGTTTGAGATTTGTTTATTTTCGTAATAGAAAATAACTGTTCACATCTATAAGTGGAACCAAATAAACACAAAACTTTCTCACACAGCTTATGCAGATTGGGAAAACGTCCCCTTGGGAATCCGTCATAAAACTGCATAAGACTCGACCTTGAATCATCCCTATTTCACTTGCATCTCTCGATCACATCGCAGGTCAATCAATTCACACTATAATGAAGGGGGGACGTTATCAATAATCAGTTGGAATCAGAACATGTAGCAAAAATACGCAAATCCATTTCCAGGCAATCTAAATCGTGGAATCTTGATGTAAATTCCTCTAATAGACCAGATAGAATACATGCGTACATTTCGAAATTTTCATTCTTCAAAATTCTATGCGCTTAAATAAGGATGGGAAATGATTCAATATGAAAAACTTATCAGATTACCAGGAAACAATTGGCATTCATACAGTCCTCTCTGTAGATTGAAAACTCAAAAAAGTTTCATATCCATTGTACAAGAATTAAAACAGAAAATCAATATCCCGAATTTAAAAGAAAACTTACAAATTAAACCAAATCCTTTAACTCTATTAAATATAGAATATAATCTAAATTTAACAGAAGAAATACTGAAATCAGAAGTAAACACTGAAATACTGAAACAATTATCTTTAGAGACAATTAATATTAGGTACCCTCCACAAAACTGGCTTCATTTATACACCGACGGATCCTTGATCTCCAGAGAACAAGGTGCTGGTGCAGGTGTTATGTGCTGTCTCTTCTCACTTTATAGATCTCTTGGATATGGAACAACAAGTTTTGATGGTGAAATCATTGCAATAAGTGAATGTCTCAGGAATCTTCTATGCCACATCAATAAATTTAGGAATGCAGTTATATTGTCAGACTCCAAAGTAGCTATTCTATCAATCGTCTCTAAACACACACCTTCATCTCAAACAGCAGAAATAACTAAAATGCTCTCTCAATTAATATCACTCAATAAAAGAATTATATTCCAATGGATACCATCACATTGTGGAATCCTGGGAAACAAGAATGTGGATGCTTTAGCAAAGAAGGGCAGCACTGCTACTTATAGACCTGTTACTAAATCTACGTATTACTCTGTGAAGAGATTTATTAAATGTACATACTTAGACTTCAACAAACAAAATTTGATAACTCAATCCCAAGGGAAAAAAAATGGAACTCTCTGCATCAAAATCCACAGTTAATTCCCGATTTACCACGAAAATCGTCTGTAGCTGCATTTAGATTGGCAAAAGGCCATGATTGTTTGGCCAAACACCTGTATAGAATTAGAATATATCAGTCCCCTAACTGTCCATTGTGCAACTCAAACCAAGAAATGGATTCGGAACACCTCAAAATCTGTGCTTCAGTGGCTGGTCATGATAATATCTTTAAAAATATTGGAGTGCAAGAGGTCAAATAACTTTATTGTCAAATGCCTGGCATTAGAAAACAACAACATATTTCGCCCTTTTGAATTTGACGTATCCATAACAGCAATTTCTCCTTAAAAGCTGCAATTCTATCTGCAAATCGTGTATTAAGAATTTCTTTTCCCTGAAGTCCTAAATTTAGCTCATTTAAAAGCTGTTTAAGATCTGTTACAGCTGCTGGCACACTACAGCGCGCTGCAGCGCTCGCACTTGGAATTCCCCGTGCGCACGGAGGACAAATGCACTCAAACGCCCATCGCTGGTGTACTCCAATATCGAACCATTTTGATCGTCATACAGCCTTCTTTATAGACAGAGGTTAATTCATTATGAATATTGACAGCAGTTTTGTTTTTTTGCTGTAAAAACTTATGACAGCCCACACTTCACAATCGACATGTTTCACAGTGGAAACTCCATGTTGGTTGGCTGCATATTGACGGAAGAATAGAGACAGTAATAATAGCCTACATCATTTCTAAGCAAATTCCACGGAAGAATAGAGACAGTAATAATAGCCTACATCATTTCTAAGCAAATTCCAATTTCTCACCAAAACGTAACCAAACTAAGTCACATTAGATTAGATCAGTGTTTAGTTTAATTTGAAATAGGTTAGGTTTTGTGAGGAAGAAAAGGCGATCTTTCTTTGAAAATTACCAAAATATTTTTTGTTCGACAATGCATTGCCTTCATTAAGCAGAAGATAAGTTCTGCGCATGAGGGAGTAAATGTGAATACAAACAGCAAAGGACAAGAGTGTACATCTTCATACAACGTCTATACACAGGTCCATCATCTTTAATCTGTGAGCTGGAATCTTAAGGTACGGTCACATGTCGCTACTTTTGCAGCGCTGCAGTACATGCAGTTTTCATGCTGCGCGCAACTTAAAAGTAGCGACGTGTGAACAGGGTTCTCAGGGTTGCAGCCGCAGCATTTTTGATATCGGTTTTGTTGAAACTTTTGCTGCGGTTGCAACCAGTGTTACCACCCAAATGTGTCAATGATACTTTTATTGTTTCGATATATTTTAATGTTAAATGTAATGAAAATAAATTATTTGTAACAGTTATTAAATACACAACACAGTCTGAGCATAATTGGTGATGATATAATTCATTTTTTTAATTTTCCGTAGCGTAGTTCCAAACAGGAGGGTTGCCAACATTGATTACGTGAATATACTGTTGGTTATAATTTAAGTATATAGGCGTTTATAAAGCTTTATAGTAAAAATAATGTCAATTTCTGAATACTAGATACGGCAGAAAAGCAAATAATAGATAAGGAAGCTTTCGCATGAGTTTCTTAATAATGCGAACATAACCACAAAATGTATATTGAGAAGTCAACACGGAGATGGGAACCTGCAGCATGACTGCGGCTGCAAAAGTAGCGCCTTGCGTGTGAACAGACTCGCAACCTCCAGTTGCAACTTTTGCAGCACTCGGGTTGCGCAGCACGAAAAGTAGCGTGCAGCGCGCTACTTTTGGCTTACGTGTGAATAGGACACGCAACTTTTGCAGCTGCAGTACAAAAGTAGCGCTGCAAAAGTAGCGACGTGTGACTGTACCTTTAGTATGCTGAAGAGACAGAATGAAGACATCAATCAGAAAATTTTCCAAACCTTCTTTAGCACTTCAAATAACCTCACTATATTATACTAGGACTTTCCTCAGTCCATTTATGGCTGCAGCTTCTAACAAGGACCGTAAGGCTACATAAATGAGCTATCTTTTGATAGATTTTAACCTGCTTTCATAATTAGCTGTAGGCTACATTCCTACTTTCGTTCAACATTAGCTAACTTATAAATTTTTTCTTGACATTTTTAACTGCATAAGGAAAGTCACCGTAATGTAGGCTTAGCCTATTACCCAGAATTTCTGAACTTCTGTTACGTGACGTTCTTCTGTTGTCCGAACAAAGTCTGTGTAATCAATACCAAGGCTCTGGAAGAGTGTACGATACTGCTGGGAGACGCGATTACAGTACTGTAGTGGGGCGGAGCCCGCCTGAGCAGCAGCTTCCTGGATCTTGATGCCATGTTCATCAGTGCCTGTGCTGAACAAAGTACCCTGGCAGCCAAGTAACTTCTGAAAGCGGTGGGCTGCATCAGCAATAACTGCTGTGTACACATGTCCAATGTGAGGGGCTGACAATAAAGAAAACAATTAAAAACACTCAAAATTATATGGTACTGAAACATCCATTCCGTTTATATGTATACATGTATAACTTGCACAAATATCAGCAGTGTTAGAATAAAAATGTATATTATTTATAGGTTATGTAGAGAACTTACATGCATTCACATAAAATATAGGTGTTGTAATAAAATATGTACTCTTCTGTCTCAAGGAAACTGAAAACTGTGACAGACGCATGCATAGAACGGCATATTTAATGAAAGTCATTTCAACATCATCGGATAAAAATGTTTTTCTAACCTCAAATCACAACCTACGACACGACACGCACAACTCTGTAACCCATTGCAAATCGATACACTGTAAACAAAATACCAGATGGTGACAGAGCAGCTAACACACTTTAAAGTTATGGAGGAATGTCATGTTCCATAAACATAAGGACAAGTTCATTTCATTCGAAGGTTATCCTCTAAATTTATAAATTAATTAATAGAAGAACTGTGAAACTATTTCCTTTATGGTACACTCTTCTACATATCATAATTTGTAGACTTACGAAAACATCCAGCTTTAGTGATAAGGTGGTTAATGTTACCTAGACTGAACTCACGGAAAGTAGTTATATTTAGTTTTGTATTCCGACTGTAGATATCGCTAGTAAATACACACTTCAAGTGTACGTTCCATAGATGGCACGACAATTGTATTGCAATAAATTTTGAGGCTACAGCTTCAAAAACCAGTATAAAAGTTGGATAATATTCAGTAGGCATATCATACTTTTTGTTGGGAATAAAGCAGAATTTAAATGTATGCTATAAAGTAATAGTATTACATAAATAAATAAATTGCAAGCAAACTTACCTTTTTGAAGAAGATGCTGACAATGTCTACCATTTACTTGAAAGTACAGAGTCAATGCCGTAATTTTACGCGTAGCTCGTTAATTGTTTTAGGGATTTGCTGTTATACAGTCGAATTAACAGCATGCCGAAAGTAATAATTGCGCGAAATCAGATGGTAAAATCTAGGAGAACACTAGGGTTACAAGGTCTTATTTTGGAGGGGAAGGAGAGGAAAATGATCCATGCTAAGGCGCTGTGACAAATGTTAAGATGTGACCTAAAAGAAATGGACAGCGGATCCACAACTTACCAACATGAATTTCGATACTTTCCAAGTTACAGGCTTCATAATCAGAGACTTAATATTTACGGCGACCCCGCCCTGCTGCTGGTCAGTAGTGCTTGACAAATTCCTCCCCCTCATGTGATAGCTATTAGATTAGGTCCATTTTCTCCTTAAAATTCCATCAAACGGAACTTGGAAAACGAAGTGAGAGAAGTGGCGAACAGGCTGCGAGCTCACACACATACACAGATTATATATATAATATAGACGCTATTATGAGAACAATTTATAATATTATATTATATTGCATAGGTTAATGTTTAGGAATGCAATAACTGTAAAACATTATAAGGAGTTTTTAAGCTATTGCTTGTGCAACAGAATTACTTTAGGTAATAAAGACGAAGTAAATAAGATGTCAAATTTCTAATCAGTTACTCTGAAACAAAAGCCTACAATCCGTAACGCCATTGTTTGTTTGTTTGTTTTTAATTTATTGACATTGTTGTTAAATCATTCGCTTGGAGTGACACGGTTCTAACCACAAAAAAATATGTTGTTGTTTTCTAATGCCAGGCGTTTGACAATAAAGTCATTTGACCTCTTGCACTCCAATATTTTTCAAAGATATTATCATGGCCAGCCACTGAAGCACAGATTTTGAGGTGTTCCGAATCCATTGGCCTTAGATTGGCATGACCTTCTATATGTAACAATGTAGCCACCATTTGTTGATTAGTATGCAAAACAGAAGAATGTCAAGATTGTATCACAGTCTAGTATATACAGCCACGAAGCTTGAGTTGTGAGGGTGCTAGAAACAATAGACTGTGCCGGTACTACAGTATTTCGCATTGTCTGTAGTGAGGCGATATTAGTGATCCTAGTGGTTAGCAACTATCTATAGATGCATATTTACTATGTATTGACATTCGTGACTGTATATATTAGACTGTGGTTGTATCTAGATAACAAAGATAGCAAACTTAAAACTTTCAGCCAGTTTTTCTCGAAACAAGCAGCTGGTCAGTTAGAACCTTGTCGTAGCCTACTTATGCTGAGGTTCCAAAACTTTGTCGAGACACGACCCACTTTAGGGAGAGAGTTCTGTATGCGATAAAAAGATAAATAAAAATCCCTGTGAAATCGAAAACAATGATAATTTTACTCAAAATTAATGGAATCCATCCAAAGAACGACCAAAATAGAAAAATATAGTGCAACTATGGCATGAAATATTACATAAAGATCATTTCTAGTAGTCCACTTTGTTGATATTTTCATATTTTCGAACACTCAGACACTTAGAATAGTACGAGTTTGCAAGGCCAAGATGTTACCATAACAACAGCCGGGGATAAGTCGAAGATTTATAAAGAAACTTGACTTCCGGTCTACATCACTTGACAAGAAGGAATGTGATGCATTCAGGGTTGCCAAATTGTAGATCTACAGAGGAGGGACATCCTTTTTCCATCATAAGTATTTACATTTTGTCTTAAAGAAAGAGTGATATGAATATGGGCACAGTTAACATTTTCATGACTGCACAAAAAAGGTAGGGCCTATAAAAATTAAGTCTTTATATGCATTAGAAAAAAGTAAAATTGCAATTTTAATAAAAAACATATTGTAGATACAGGTTTTTAAGTCCGTGGCGCTTAAACCAAAAATCTCCCTAAACATAAATACTATTTACAGACTAAATCTATATTCAAAGACAACCCGTGAAGGACCTAGACCAGCCGGCTGCTGGCCTCACGCCCACATGCCGAAGCAGAGGTGGACGATCATCCAACCAGAATGGAAGTAGCGTGTAGTTAGCACGGTGATCCCCCAGCCGTTATAGCTGGCTTTCGCAACCGGAATTCGCTACCTATCGCAGCTCCCCAAGTGCATCACGATGCTGGGTGGGCACCGGTCCCATACACTGGCCGAAATTTCATGACTGTAGGCTATATTAAAACACCCAAGTTGAAGTAAAGAAAAATGTCGAAACTACATAGTGATGGGCGAGGCGGTACGCAAGCTTTTAAAAATGGCGACATAAACATATTCTAGTGCCCGTAGGAGCACCAAAATTCGCAAATATGCTATTTAAACAGCAGAGAATTTTTAACATAAAGATTAAAAAATGTTATTTTTGACCTCAAAACAACTTTTGCCAGTGGTCCATCGACAAGATTGATATTATGGTACAGCAGTGTTACGAATACAAACGTAATAATAGGTACGGCAATTTTATTGCACTCATGCCATAAAATGTCATTTTACGAACAATTTTGAGCAACAACAAAGATTGTTTATAATCATTGAGTGCAAGAAATAAAATATATTTCAGTGTTAAAGTATTAAGTACATTATTATTTTATTACTTTTTTTTTTTTCTCTTGTATGGAGGAGGAACCCGAAGGCTTTCACTGCAGTCTAAGGCTTATTGTGCTTAGGCCTACCACTCCTATTCTGTGAATGATTGGGTAGCCGAGTGGTCGCGCTCTTGTACATCATTTTATTTTTACTAACATTTTTAATATTAACTTGCCTATACCTCTGGATCAACGCCGTTTGCTACTCCTTCCACGACTGGAGTTCGATGATACTGACGTAATATACAAACAAATCGCTTTACTAGGTATAGGAGGGAAGAAAAGTAGTTCATCCATTTACGTAAACTAGGAAATTCGCGATTTTGAGTTTGATCATTTTCATTAGGTTTTTGTTTAATCAAAATACAATACAGTATTAACAATGAGTGTTTTTACTCACGAACTGAGCTGTCCATGTGGACGTATTCATTATGCAGTGTATATTATACTGTCTACTGCACATTAGCGTACAATATAGAGAATGAAGTTAAATTGAAAAATAATCATAATGTAGATATTTAAACACATTTTTTAAAATGGTGGCCGTTTATTTCGATACAGGCTTCAGTTCTAATGTGCATATTATCGCACTATAGACTATTGCACCTAATCCCAATTACCAGTTTCGTCCTTCGTACTAGTAACTTATGTTGAAATAATTCTGTACCTACTCTATAAGAGAGTACCTTACGTTCTGTAAATTCAATCTTCACTTCTGCCCGATCAGAAAAGATAAAAATTACTGAGATATACTATCTACTGTCCGTCCAAGTGGTTATGTCGTAGGATCGTAGAAAGGGGGGAAATCACGTGACAGTTAATTACTTAACGAGGCCCTTTTATGTAAGTTATTTTAAGCAGTTGTATAATAGTATTACGTAGACGTCCAATTCCTAACAGAAAGTAATGTTCTCAGAAAAGAGCTAAGACAGCCCAGCCACTAGCTGGCGAATAAAATCTGGTGGGGGAAACCGGGACACGATGTAGGCAAATGGACGACAGTACCTGTGCGAAAATGATTCAATATTGAAAGCTCTTTCGTCACTGGAAAACGTGAACATATTTTTGGAACGTACTGTTTACTATGACCGTAAGGCTACTATAACTGTATATGCGGTCTTGGATCGGGGTGGAGGACGGTTGAACTTCATTAGTAGAAAAGGGTGGGAGTGAAGTACATTCAAAAACTCAGGTACAATAAAAATTGAAATAAAAATAAAATGATGTCCCTGTACAAATACAGTACGGTGCACCAGGAACTTAACCCGGGCTATGGTATGGATGAAGATGATATGTGAATTAATGATGGTGAAATGAGTCCGAGGTCCAACGCCGAAATTTATACACCAATTCTGCTGCAATTGGTTAAGGGAAAACTAAGGGAAAAACCCCCAACCAGGATTCGAACCTGGGCCCGCTCGTTTCACGGTCAGACGCGCTGACCGTTACTCCACAGTGGTAAAAATGTTATTATCTTAATTCACGCAAACGTTGGGAATTCCTTAAATTCCCTGTCACTTTTTATTTTCTGCATTTAGAAAACTCTGTGCGTAAACATTCGTATGGTAAGAACCGTCTTCAGATAATATCAGTTCAGTCATAAATCATCCGCTCTTGCCTTCTCACTGATCACAATTTACAGGATCATAAATTATATCTCTACAAATGATGCAAACCTTGCGATATTTTCGGACAACGTATTTCGACAGATCTGACGGCGGGCATACGTCATCCACTGATAACGAACTGTCATGCAGAATGGAATTACTGGCCGCGCAGACAAAAAAGGACGGCCGGTCGCGCATGAAATACTAAAAACACACGTCACACAACGTTTGTACGCGGCAGAAATAGATTTAGCAAGAATTCTCGTGCCTGTACCAAGTTAGGGCTGTCAGTCTTCATTTACAACGGAGGAAGAGTAAAAACGTTACACGCTACCAAAACCACGCCCACACCATCTGCTTTTTTCCCTTCTCATTAGAGATAGAATTGTAATGCCACAAAACATAGATTTAGAGGTTTTAGCAGAAGTAGACCAAAACGTTTGCATCTTCTTCACACCACAAGAGTGACTTTGGGTATATCGTTTGTGTGTATCGAAATAATTCTACTCAAATATAATTTAATAATCTTTAACACATCTTTATTTCAAATAACAATTTACATTGGAACCTTGGTTCCAAAGGATTTGACGTAAATGATCTATTAAAAATACTTTTTAGGCAATGATATTAATATATAGAGACTTCCCAGTGTAAATAACTAATTATTTAAATTGAATTCAATTTGAACAAAAAACACGTAAATTTAATATGAGGGGAAAGTCTGAAACCAGGCTTAATTGCATTTTAGATTTCACCCCCCAAACTCCAGCCACTCCCTTTAGAAATTTCAAATGACACCCCTTTATTTTTATACTTAAATATAAAAGAGCATTCAATTGTTTATACACCTCGGAGTTCTTTACCAAAATTTACATATAATTTTTTACAACAATTATGAATATCATATTTTGAAATTCAAAAAATCATCTCGCAAATTCTTAAAGTTTCCCTGCAGATTGTACAATTTCATTTATACCACTCAGAGGGCCTTAACTAGGGATATGTTAATTTTAAATAAAATCTTTTATTTATAAATATAATTTTGAAGTCATCTTCTAAGATTTTATTTTATAATTGATAATCAGTGGTGCTTAATTATTACATTTTATTTTTATAACAATACTCATATTTAATGAATTACATTTTTATTTGCTATTAATTTTCGGATCCTCGTGGTCATATTTAATTGAGGCCAGACGATTTATTTCTCTTTCTCTTCACATCTTTTGTTTTATATCGTTCCCTGGCAACCTGGATTGTTGCTACTGTTGATTAGAGATGAAGCTGCAAATACCATTGAAAATTTCTTGTAATAGTGTATTAAATTACTGTAAAATGGTTTTCTTCAATGTAAATCGGTCCAACACTATCATCCCAAATAATTCCATCCCACACATTGATCTTCTGAGGAAACTGGGTATTATCTTCTCGAAACACATGAGGATTTTCAATGTCCCAGTACCTACAATTATGTTTATTAACAAACCTATTTAAGATAAAAGCCACTTCATTACTGAAACAAATATTTTTTTGTGCGAGATCGTGCGTATTTGCTTGTATTCCGCACAGAACCAATACGCGGTAAGTGTCAAATACCACATTCAGTATTCCCAACGTAACACACATAACAATTTCCCTCTTCTTACCGCTTAAGAGCGACAATCCATTTTACTGCTTTAGACTTTTAACATATTATTTTTAGAGACGTTTAACATAGTATATATAATTTATTTCAAGAAATAGTCTGCCCAGGCATCCTGGGTTGCCAAAACACAGAATAACACACATATAAGAATAGTAATGATTACAGTAAGATAGATGAGCCAAATTTAAATGTGAACTAGGAGCTTAAGTTTAAGAAATAATAAATTTGTACATATATTTGTAACAATCACACACTAACGAATAGAAAAGGAGGGGGTATTATGATATTCCGTATAAATGATTTTTCAGAATTGCCACAGACTCTTTAATGGTTGAAGTAATTATTTTTGGAATGATGTCATGGATTCCAAATGTTTTGATAGTGTTTACAGTTGATCGTGGGATGGTGCCCCTCGCTCCGATCATTAAACCATGTACTTCCCAGGTGCCTTCCATCTGATATTTTTCTCGAAAATACGGAATAGTAGGCTCATAAATTTGTTGTTTTTCTTTGTTGACCTCGGATGGTTGGGTCTGGCTCATCTCAAATCTAACAGTTGGGTCCAGTATAAAGCCTTTACTATTAGTCTTGTCTAGAGCCACGATGTCCGCTCTTCTAATTCCGCCGCCTTCAGACGCAACGCAGTGCACCTCTTCATGGACCTCGAAGGATTTGTTTCTAAGGGCTTGTGCTATTAGTTTTCGGATGTTATGATGGCGTGAATTTCTCAGGAGTTCTCCATGCTGACAGGATCCTAGGACGTGTGCTAAGGTTTCAATCTCGTTGCAGTATCTGCAACGGAAACCGTCCAAGGATCTCCCATGAAGACTTCTCACTGGTGCTACGTTAGCATTCATCTTAATTGCGTCCCGCCATTCAGAGGAAGATAGACCCTCCTTAGAAAAAATCCATTTATTTCCGGGAGTATATTCTTGAAATAAAATAACACCTTTTCCTTTATGTGGAAGCGCACACCATTTGTCGTACTCTTGTTTCCTAAGATTTTGTCGTAGTTTATGGACATTGATGTTGCTTATATCCAGATCTTCAGGTGGAATTTTTAACTTCCTGGAACATACTTTCTTTTCTGCTGCTATGTTCCTTGTAGAAACGACAAGAGGATTCGAGGTTATCAATAATGTGTTGCAAATATTGAGATGCTGTAAATATGCTTCCCATTGAGCTTTGAAAAGGCTGAGACCCTTATATTTACGTTCGGTGTACAACATCGCGTCGGGCGTGTCTCCTGGCAAACATAAAATTTCCTTCACCGAACTTTTAATTAACTTATCCACATCTTCGATAAATTATAAATTGGAAACTTACCACTGCAATTTCACCTAAATTGCAATGTTAATTATTGTTTTTAAATATTTGCAAAAATTAAGTAAAGTCTACTACTCCACGAAACTTATTGCATTCCTGATACAAGTAACATTAAGGAAGCCGTGAAGAAATCAACAAGATTCCAGATGCCGATGTTATTACTGCAATATGTTATATAAAAAAATTTTGTTAAAATATTAAAATGAAAAATAAATCATTACATAACCTTACCGTTTGTTTGAAGTTCGCATTTATAGACTGGGGGAAAAAGACAGACGTATATCACGGCCTGTTGGAGTATAGTAAACACAGAAAACATTTTATAGCAACAATGTTGAAGAAAGATATTTTGGCTTTCCGAAGTTGCCGTCATTAAACAGAAACCAACATGGAGATTTCATTGCAACTAATTAGAAATTCGTCTTTCAGGTATGTAATAAACGATCTTCGCACAAAATAATGTACGATACACGAGCGGTATGTTTGTTTTCATGTTCTCGGAAATTAAAAAAGCTCAACTACGTTTCGCTTTTTCAATCTTTTCCTCGAACATGAAAACGTCAACATACCGCTCTTGTAACGTATATTACTATTGTAAAATTTGGATCATCTTAATTCATAATATATTTATTCGCACGTTCGTCATTTATGATGTATGCCTGCTATTTTATAAATAATAAGTAAACAAATAAACGAAAAAAATATATATACAGGGTGAGTCGTAATTGTGTACTATAAAGTAGTGCAGAGTAATCTACATATTCTAGAACTGAAACATATTTTTCCATATAAACTTATGGTTGTGCCCGCTTCTTAATGAAGATGATAATGATTGGAACAGTTACAGAAGGACAACAGCTATTTTTCTGAAAGTGTTGTTTAATGACGTGGTTATTTACATTGCAAGTTCACAGAACTTGCTTGAAATGTCCACGATTCACTTCATAACAGAATTTCCGCCCTCCTCCGCTATGAATGTCTTGCTCTTTGAAGAATGTCCCGAACTGTATTTCCTTGCAGCCACAATTATATTCAACAGCTGTTCTCTCGCGGCGTGTCATTGAGAGTAAACTAAACGGCATTTCTTGCAAGTTGTGAGGGCGCGAAGACATTCTTTTCCCCCTCCCTATTCTCCAGATACCGTTAGCGACCGAGCAATAGCTGTTACTTCTTATACCTGCACCCCCTACGCTGTACACAGAACAAAATTAAATATTTAATAAAGTACACCAGGGGATATAAAATGCAGCCATACAGATGTTTGACAATGACTTGTTTCAGTATATTTTAGTGTCATTGTTATAATATTTTCAACTGGCTACTAATAAAATTAACGAATGTTGGTTTGAATGTTGGGGAGCGACACAGTGCAGATTGTCCCATTGTGTATGTCGCAGTGTAGCAACTAACGGTGGAGAAAACATTTATCTTTTGCCCTGAGTGGTTTGAGATTTGTTTCGTCCTATTTCGTAGTGTTTTGTGAATATCGGTATAGGAAATAGTGTACATAGTGTAGTGTTAATTTCTTATATAATTACATAGTTTTTATTATTTAGGCTTAGGATCGTATTTTATCGTAGTTTGTAAATTATTTAACGAACATTATGGCTTCCAGCAGTGTTATAAAACATAAAAAAGGTAAACCAATGCGAAGTGGTCAGCAGAGATGTGTGTTGAATTTATTTCAAACGTTATGTGCTGAAAATCCAACTTACAGTTTAGAAAAGGTGGCTGAGATGACGGAGAAACTGACGGGATTGGGAAAAGCAAGTGTTTATCGCATCAAAAGAGAGGCGAAGATGAATGACAATAAATTAAAGAGTCCGGTGAAATTTCGAGAAAACTGTTCCACTATTAGAAAAATACGACGAATTCACAAAATCAGCAATAAGATCTAAAGTTCACCAATTCTTTTTTCGTCAAGAACTGCCAACTTTAGACAAAATATTAGCTGCGGTGAACGGTGATGATAATGGTGATAATAACCTAGCAAAATTCTCGAGGTATGTTAATTTAAATTAATTCTTGATTTCCGCACAAAACAGATTATGAAAGTCTATCAAAATATTTCTAGCTCTAATTTTATTATAATGCATGTCATAATACAGGCTTTGTATTATAATGTTATTATTCGTAATTGTTCCACTTAAATTCACTGCATAGTACAATAATTTGTGTAGCTGAACGTAGAAACGCATTACTACTGGTTCAGTAGATCTATGCTTATTAAGATCGAAATACTTAAATTTAATATGTCAGTTGTACGCCTGTTTTAGTATTTATTTCTTCTTACGTTACACGTAACTGTCGTATATTGAACTCATTAAATATTTTTAATATGCAAATTATTGATATAGACAGTAATAAAAATAGAATTGATTTCTTGGTATAGACTTTCGAAATATAGATTTTGACACTTTGTGTTGTAAGTCAATTAGTCGAACGTTTTTACGACGGACTGTAGCATCTTCCCCTTCACTGACGGTAGAGAGTGTGAGTAGAGGGGAAAGCCTATCAACCAAACTGAAATGGGGAGTTCGTAGTCCCTTTATGTGACTCCACAACCAGAAATCGCAGAGACTGAGTTCAGGCGATCTCGTCGGCCACGCAACAGTCCCGTTGCGTCCACTCCATCTGCCTGGATACCGTTCATTCTAATGACGTTTCACTGCACGACGGTAATGCACAGATGCTTCATCTTGAAGTAGGCAAGTGTTCAATCGTGTCGTGCTGCCGTTTGTTGCTGTAGTTTAGTCTGCAGAAAGCGCAAATAAGCAAGAGTGTGATTGTAGCGTTTCTCTATCTTCAATAACAATAATAAAATTGTACTTACTGTGTAGGCCTACTGTAGTATCGTCTGAGCGATTGATGAATGAACAGCTTCGACATACGCCAATTCGCGCGTCCCACAGTGTTGCCATATCTCGATAACAAAGTCGTCACGGCTATATGTTTATATGACAAAATCTATTTATATTGGAATATACAGGGCGTTTCCGAGGTGTTGTTACAAACTTTCAGGGATGATGGCGAAGGACACATGTATCAATTTGAGATAAGGAACCCTGGTCCGGAAATGACTGAGTCGAAAGTTATAAGCAAAGATAATTGTGTGGAAATGGAATTGTAATTTGGTACCACGTGCCCTCCTTCCCTTAACTTTTGGAACTGTCGTGGAAAAATGATATGGGTCGGATGTTTCCTACGTGGGTACTTGGATCAATACAATCTGTGAGTCTTGTCTACTGTTCCCATTGACTCATCCGTATTCGAAAATCAGGTCTGCTTATTCCGCTCTCGTGTACTCCTCCATTTCACTAGGACTGATCGACTGGACACTGCAACTTGTACACATACACTGCTGTCTACAGACGTGCATATCAGGACCGACCATGTCCGTTACACATTACGCTATCTGCATTGCTTTAGTGTAGTTTCCTGTCCCCATCCCTCAGACAGCGCACTGAATGGAATACTGTAAGTAGACAACGTAAACAACGTCAGATGAATACAGTATGTGTACGATGTACAGATAAATACACATAAATAAGGTGTACAGAGGAATAAAATTATTTCATTTCCACACAACTATTTTTGCTTATAACTTTCGACTCGGTCATTTCCGGACCAGGGTTCCTTATCTCAAATTGATACATGTGCCCTTCGCCATCATCCCTGAAAGTTTGTAACACCACCTCGGAAACACCCTGTAGAATACTCTACAATACTTTATAGTACAAAATTACGCTCACCATATAAGTGAATTAGTAAATTAATGAATAAATTAATAAATAAATGAATAAGTAAATAAATTAGTAAACAAATAAATAAATAAATAAATAATACGCAAGCTGGTGGTACAAATAGTAAAAAAAAAGTGTCAATTTCTAAAGATTTCTCTAAAATAAAACATAGTATCAACATTTAGTTAATTTAGTTAATCTTGCTGGAATCTGCTCTGTGAATGCATCAAAATGCAGCATCACGCGATGGCACTCAGCAAAAAACTTGCAGCATTATCAAGCGCAGAGATTTTCTTCTTTCCTCCTGCTCGGATTTACAGAGACCTGTAATATCAACATGTTGTAACAAAATCTAACAAGAGTGTAAGGGAAAATACACGATCGTGTCTTTACAAAATACATAACTGGTTTATTTTACAATTGTCTTCAGCTATTTATTGATGTTTTCTCTACATAATCAAGTACCAGACACATTTTCAAACGTATAATTCCCATTCAAAATGAAGGCAGTTCCACCACTATCTCGATTTATTTTTAAAGGTCGTCAGTTGAAAGAACGTATACAATGAGAAGTGCTGGTGAAATAAGAACGAATCTTCATTCAGTCTCCAATTTGGGCTTCATTTAACTCGATACCAGGTGGGGGACACGTGGCGGAGTATATGACAAGTTCCTATTTTTATCTTATGTATACTGTTTACATAAAGGAGACAAATTTACCTTCAGTTTCGTAGCTTATGTATTAGGGTACGTAGACGTTGGGGCGACAATAAACGATAAAAGAAGCAGCGATGCTATTTCAGAGAGAATTGAAGCATGCATTGTTATTGAGGTGTGCATATTGGAGTAACGATAAAAGCGAAGATATACGATAAAAGCGACGAAAAAGAAAAGTTCCATTTTCTTCGCTCTTGTCGTTCATATGATCTCTGATTAAGATAATATTAATCTGTATAATTACCGGTGGTTGTCAATATATCCGAATATTAATAGATTTATTATTATTTCGGCTTATTAAATTAATTATTGTAGATATTGGCAAATTGATCAGTTGTGTATTTATTCGTCATGTGTTATGTGATCACAATAACCAATCACAGCACAGCGAATTTATACTATCTTTGGGATGAGAAACGGGATTAATTTTGTACTTATTTAAGTTATATTAACCTTGAACTTAGCAGCTGATATTTCCTATATATCTTCTTTCATTAAGTGGATGCATAGAATATCTTCTACTGATAAATCAAAATGTTCCCTTCCCGCGTTCTCGTTGCTCCGATATGAACACTTGATTCTTTGATAATACCAAAGCCTCGCTAGGTCGTTTCTTTTATCGTTTATCGTTGCTCCAACGTGTACGTACCGTTAGGCGACCAAGCAGCGAAGATGTCTTTATATGCAAATTTCATTGTACACTGACTGACGTTCAAAGATACTGACCCCACTAATCGATAGGTTCGATAACTTGTCCGTGTAAGTGTTGTTACTTTAGTAATTAATTCTATGAATAGATGGCGAAGGTAACAGTGTCACCAATCGTACGGTATACCAGCATTATAAAATTTACAATTTCATCCCCTCTAATGATTGTGAAAGAAACACTAGATTTAACGGGAGACTTTTGATACTGTTAATTGAAGCGTTTAGAGCCATAGTGGTCCAAACGCCATACATTAAAAATGGAGGAAAGAAGGGTTAAAATTAAGTTACTATCAACGAGCACAGAATACAATAGAGTAGACACTAGCATCTTAACCCTCAAACGGAGTTGTGGGGTCTTTTTCGATACCAAGCAAATTGTATACCCCTGACATTCCTTAACCGTTGGATTCTTTCTCTAAATCTTTTGTGTACCTTTTCCTTTTGTCAAGCTTAATCCATTGGCAGTGTCGTTGACCAGCAGGTACCGTTATTTATTTCCAGTAATAGCTAAAATATTGAGTGGTATCCTTTTCGACCCCACAACTTCAGTTGTGTATCTGCACCTTGTTAATGTACAACCAACGAGTTTTCATAGTGGAGTATGGCTACTAATGCGCGTAAAAGTGTGTCAGTGCTCGATTCGGGTTTCCCACGCTTTGTAAACAGTGTTGTAGATGAAAGTGAAGGCAGTTATGCGAATGGATCTGAGGACGAAAATGATCCGGACTATAATTCCGAACATGACACGGATTCAGAACAAGATTACGACTCGAATGGAGTGGATGAAGATGTAAACCAACCAAATGATGATTCATTGAATATCTACGGTAAGAATGCATGCAAATGGTCGGCTATCGAACCTAATAGAAACAGAAGAACACCAGCACACAATATTGTAATGAAAGTTCCTACTCTGAAAGGAAAAGCTAAAAATTTAGGGAATTCGTGCAATCCTTTACAGGCATGGGAATGTTTATTTACAGAAGACATGATTACAGATATTATTATACACACAAATGAGAAAATTAGTTCCTACAGAGCAAATTTTTCTGATACAACTCGTACAGAACTGAGAGACACTAATGCAGTAGAGCTGAGGGCACTTTTCGGGTTCCTATATTACACAGCAGTTTTCAAATCAAACCATGAAAGTTTCGAGTCCATGTTTGCAACTGATGGTACTGGAAGGGATATTTTCCGTCCCATTCCTTTTGTCAGGCGAACATACATTTTGATATATTGCTTGCGTTTTGATGATTTTCCAACACGAGCAACAAGGAAGAACTTGATCCATGTGCAGCAGTGTCGTATATTTTTCACAAAATGGTTGAAAACTCTCAGGCTTGCTGTAATATATGTTCTTATGCCTGTGTAGATGAGATGCTAGTAGGTTTCCGTGGCCGCTGCAAATTTAGGGTTTACATGGCTAGTAAACCGGAGAAATATGGGCTGAAAATTATGATTTTGTCTGATGCTAACATTAATTATCTCTTGAATGCATATATATATATATATATATATATATATATATATATATATATATATATATATATATATATATATATATATATATATATATGCTGGGAAAGACAGTGATGGGCTAGGTCTGGCTTCACAAGAAAAAACGCTGCAGAAACCAACACAATCAGTGCTGAGATTAGTGAAGCCTATTTGTGGAAGTAACAGAAATGTTACAGCTGACAATTAATTCACTTCCATGGAGCTAGTTTCCGCACTCAAAGAACGTAAACTAACTTATGTAGGGACGATGCGGAAAAACAAGAAAGACATTCCACAAGAATTTCAGGCAGAGAGGAAACGTAAAGTAGGCTCAACTGAATATGGTTTGCAAAATGACCGCACATTAATTTCTCACGTGCCTAAGAAAGGAAAGTCTGTTATTTTGCTCCCTAGCATGCATCATTCAGTAGACACAGATCCTGAGACAGGCAAGCCTGAAATTATTTCCTTTTAAAATAGTACAAAAGGGGGAGTAGATAGCCTTGACCAAAAGTGTATTACATATAGTAGCAGCAGACGAACCCGAATATGGCAATTCTGAATATTACTGGTGTCAATTCTTACATATTACAGACATCATTCAAGGACTATATACCCATTTCCCGCTTTGGATTCCTGAAAACGCTAGGAAGACAACTTACAGAGCCATACCTACATGAAAGGCTTGTAAATGACCGATTCCCAAAAGAACTAAGAATGATTGTTTCCAGTATTTTGAAGGAACCTCTGCCAAAGAATGAAGAAACACGCGAGAAATCCAAAAGAAAACGTTGCGCGCTGTGTCCTCGTTCAAAAGAGAAGAAGACAAACCAGTACTGTGTTAGTTGTGACCGTCCAGTTTGCCATGCCTGCCGATCAGTTTCATGTAGAAAGTGTGGAGAATAAAGGATATCCAGTTTGACAGCAAAGTATGCAACCAGACTGACATTTTTATTGTGATTACTACATTTGAATGCGATGGTTATGAAGAGAATATGATAAAATGGAACTTCATCTTTTACAATAATTTTAAATTAACTCAAAATTGTCATACAGACTTTCAGTGTTACATTATGTTATGATCTATTGTTTTTCAAAGTTTTGCACAAATTACTAATAATTATATTGTACTTGTATTAGTTATATGTCCTTAAATTATGTAAACAAACTTAATAATAATTGAAATTCTTATTACATCATCTTAAAAAGTAAACAAAATTAATATTTTATCTCCTTTTGTAGTGGTATCGTTTTTGACCCCACAACTCCACTTATGTCATAAAACAGTCACAACTCCGTTTGAGGGTTAATACCATTGGACGGAGTGAAGCCGGTTTGATGGACCTGACGCCATCTTGTTGCTACCAAAACATTGCAAAATAGCTATTACGTTATAGAAGATCTTATGATAATAAGAATTCCATATGTCCCTAATTTCTTGTAGGACTCACACTTTCTTGTTTGTTTCGTAATACAGAATCGCTATGCACGTATTTTTAGCAAAAATTACGAAACTGTCATCGATAAGTCACATATATACAGGTTATTTAAATTGGCAGCTCTTCAAATTGCAGTATGGTATTTAATAGATAATCTGGAAGGTTAAACAAACAATAATGATAAAAAAGGAAAATAACAGTTTGACCTTATTTTGCTACTAGTCCAATAAAAATGCTACCCTATAATAATTACTTTTATAGGTTGATCCATTTGCTTCGATTTAATAATGAAACTTGCTTCTTAACGCAAATTATCATTCTCTTCCTTTTGCCTGTATTTCGTATAGATGTCCCGATTTTGTTTAGAGAAAAAATGGAATGCTCTTAACCATATAATATTTGATAGGCTCTTCGTTTATAGTATATAATTAGATTATAACGGCGAACAAAAGTGAAGTTTTATTACCAAGTAGGTCAAGTCAGTTCACGACCGAGTTAATGAAGCTACTAAGTCTGTAAAGCATAAGTCTGATTTCGTCATTATAAAAATTAATTACAATAATATTAATACACTATTTCTTTTTCTTCATCAAACGAATACGTGCATTCGGTTTAAGAGAAACCTCGGTACACCAGTTTTCTATAGCACTCGACACAAACTTCCAACATTGGTTGTTAGGTTAGCTTCGCTCGTAAATGCTAAGTCTGCAAAGCATGTCTGATTTCGTGATTATAAAAATTAATTACAATAATATCAATACACTAATCCTTTCTCTTAATCAAACAAATACGTGAACAATACGAATCTAACCGACTAACTTAGGCTAAATCATTCATTACCGTATCTAGCCTACCGGCATTAAGTACATTTCACACATGCATATTTACCCGTGAAAAGTTGTTCCAGGAATTTTTTTTGGAAACCTGTTTGTGCAGCCATACGCAGAACATGTAGGCATATTGAAATTAGTTAGTTTATTAATTAAAACAACGATGCAACATCACAATCAACTGCCCATGTGCTAACCGGGAGCGCAATGTTTTGGTAGCATCATAATGGCGACTGTCCACAAAAGCGGCTTCACCTCCAAGCTGTTTATATCTACTCTATGCATTCTGTGCTCGTTGGTTACTATAGTCCCGTCGCTCTAATTTCCGGCAGCCAATCACGTTGTAGGTCGGGTACATTTAAACGTGTGCGTCTTGTAATTCGCTGATGAAGACGTCATGCATTTCCTAAGGCTCGATAAATACTTAATATAATCGCCCGCCATTTTGGCTCTTTCGTTGGCGTTCGCAGAAACCACATAAGGACGTTATTTGCCGCTCAATTATTTGCTGAATTACAGTGCGATTGATTTATTATCATAGGAGCTACGACATGATAATGTTTAACGGTGCGGCAAATAGATTCCTCGTCTGTTAGCTAGGCAACGAAAGAACAAAAATGGCGAACGATAATACCTACCTAAACTTTATAGAGCCTTCACTTCCTAAGACGTAAGCAAAGAGGAGGAGTCACGCCGGGAATAACAGTGTCGCGACTATACCATAATTCAATAAAAACATACAGCAAATAATATAAAGTATATACATTAAAACTAAATGATGTCAATCTTCATTAAACTATGGTATTCACTTAACTTTAACTCTTGCTTTTCCCGTTTTTAATAAATGGCGCTTGGCCCACTATGGCTCTGAACCCTTCAATTATGAAAATAATTTATACTTAATCTACATCAACATTCTCCCAAATACTTTTATACCCATCCCAACAGTAGGGTCACCTATTGAGAACTAACGGAACTATCTCAAACTTTGTCAATTTATTATATCTTTGGTTCTGACTTATCCGGTGGTTAGAAAATTCGCTTACACGATCAGAAAATTGGAAGTCAGATGTCTTTAAACGTCAGTGTATTGTTGGACGTTCACTGTACAATAGCTTGTAATACATGTGTTGCATATAGTATAAATTGGTTAATTAGACAATAGATAATTCGAATTATTGGATATTTATAATAAATGTTTATTTCAATTGAAATTCCTATTAAACAAAAATGTTATAAATTCACACTTATTTCGAATTTTTTTAACTTACTTTTGAATATTTCGAAGCCAGGACTTCACTGACTACGAAAATGCCGTAGTGTCCAATTTGGAATAAAAAGAGTAAGTCCGAAAGAGTTTCATGGGATCATCAGTTTTATTAATGACTAGCCGTACCCGTGCGCTCCGCTGCACCCGTTAGAAATAAATATAAAGTAATTACATAATTAAAATAGGACATTTGATCCAGGGAACATTCGTGTTTGATAGAAGGATAAATCGTGTAATATGTTACTTAATTTAAATTGCATCCAAATAATTAAAATGCGATCATTATGGTCCAGAGACCACTCATTTGGTGCAATGACAATTCCTTTAACCTCTTTCCTATTTGTTATTACATGCAACCATAGTTTAATGAAGATTGACATCATTTAGCCTAGATTTATTGTGTATACTTTATATTACTTGCTATATGTTTCCATTGAATTATGACAATAACTTAATTTTAACCCTTGTTTTCTACGTCTTCAGTAAATGGCGCTTGGCCCACTATGGTTCTGAACCCTTCAAATAACTTACGTAGTAGTACAGCATATATAGTGATATGTAATTATATTTCTTTCTTTCGAAAATGTAAGAATTCACGATCTTCTATGTACCATTGCCATGGAATGAATAAATGTGTTTTTTCTTCCTATTCAAAAATTTTATATTTAGCACATAGGAGTTACTGCAGGAACAACAACGCTATAATCTGAGGCGGCGGTGAAAATGTATTGTATTGTTATTTTAAAAGTCTTGTATATCCTTTGATCGATATTACTTCATACAAATACAGAAACATTCTCTGTAGGCTATATTTAATAGCTTTCGATTGTTGTTGTCCAAGGCCCCTTATAGACGAAGTCATTTGTTCTTTATTTCATTACAGCACCTTAGATGGCGTTGTTATATAAATTTTAAAATCATTTATCTCATTAAATATCAATCCTATCAAAATTTTGTATAGAATAAAACTTATCGGAAATAATTAAAAAAAAAAACTTTTGTTATGTAACATTTTTCACGAAAATTAATAATAAGGGAGATATTTCGATTTATGTAATTCAAGTCCCCTTATAACCCCCCTTTTAAATAAAGCATTTTGAATTCCATATAGCCTAAAATCTAAGTTACAACGAACTTAATTTATATTCCAATTTTCATATAAATCAGTTCAGCCATTATCGCGTGAAAAGGTAACAAACATCCAGACAGACAGACATACAAACAAAAATTTCAAAAAAGCGATTTTCGGTTTCAGGATGGTTAATTATACATGTTAACACCAATTATTTTTGGAAAAGCGAAAATTACCAGAAAAATTTTGGCTACAGATTTATTATTAGTATAGATTCCATTAACTCAGTTTCCATTCCTAAACTTCATAGTGATCCACATATAGTAAACAGAAAAAAGTCGTTATTAATGTTACCAGATTTTGTACCGTTATCCACTGTCTGGCCGCAACGAAGAGCAATGGATGGGATGTCCAATGCTAGTGTTTACAGATGTTCTATATATTTTTTTATTATAACTTCTGAAATGTTCGTCAGTAACAGTTAAAGAATTAAATCTATTAACTTGTTCTAAAAATATTAATCTGTTTACCGTACACTGGCGTTCAAAGGTAAGCCTATCTGACCTACAATATTCTAATTGTGTAAACGAACTTTCTAACCACGGAAATTTCGGAACCAAAGATATAAATAATTGACAAACTTTGAAAGAGTTCCGTTAGTTCTCAATAGGTGGCACCATTATTGGGGCGGTTAAAAAAGTGCCGGGGAAAATTAAGCTTAACTTATTCTCATAATTGACAATATCAACGGTTTTCACCAAAACCCAGTGTTGTTTTATAGTCAGGAGGGTGATATAAAAATTGAAATCTATAATGCGGGTATATTTATGTACGATTGGCAACATTGACTACTATTTTCGCCGTGTAATCATATAACAACAAAAGAAGCTACACTTACACCAACAAATTATCGATCACTATCAATTAGAAGGGTCAGATAATATCTTTGAATGTTAGTGTACCTGTTCTACGGAGATATTTTCTAATTTTTTTAAATAATTATTTGATCTCTGAAATGTTTCTTTGCCAGAAAGGGCTATTCTTCAGGTTTTAAGAGATATTTCCATGCCATATGCATAAGTATGTTGTATTTAATTCAAGTATCATTATTTGTGTTTATGATTTCGTTGCTAGGATGCAAAAATTTCATTCTAAAATCTATTTTATTCAGAAAAGGTATAATTTGGTAAAATTCTTATTGCATTATAATAATTCTATATACACTATTATGTAGCGGTTTTAGATCACAAAATGGAGGAGTTTTGTAAAGGTTTTTCGTTCAAGACAGATGACGATGTTTAAATAAGAATTAATTAATTAAAATATTTCGTAATTTTGTGAATTTTACAACAGATAATTAATAATTTCACCTTAGATATTATGTTATTTAATTCTTTTCTGCATTAAGGGAAGACTCCACTGAAAATCATGAAAATTTTTCCAAATTTTTTTTTTTTTTTGCTATTTCACTTATTCAGAATTTATTTTCATACCACAAATGGAATCAGCTTAATTCTGATTACAAATACTCGTATGTTTACACTTTTTAAATTAAGGCTGGAAGGGGGCGTGGAATTTAAAGAGCTGTCAATGTTTTTCATCGAAGAATTCCTTTTTAAAATTTCTGATTACAAATCTAGTAACTTTTTGTTGGCTCCCTGAAGTTACTAGATGAATGTAGCGGAGGAGAATAGTAATTTATATACAGACGTGGACAAATTATTAACAAAATTGACGATTTTTATGATATTTTGTTTACAAAATTTTACTTTTCAATTTAGACTACAGTTGACAATTTTGGATATTTCCATCATTATAGTAGAGAGAAATATGCAAAAATGTCAACTGTAGTTTAAATTGAGGAGTCAAGTTTTGTAAAAATATATAATAAAAATCTTAAATTTTGCTAGTAATTTGTAAATTAGCAAAAATGTCAACTGCATTGAAGAGTCAAGTTTTGTAAAAATATAAAACAAAAATCTTCAGTTTTGCTAATAATTTGGAAATATCCAAAATGTCAACTGTAGTCCAATTTGAAGAATCGAATTTTGTAAAAATATACAATAAAAATCTTCAGTTTTGCTAATAATTTGTAAATATGCAAAAATATCAAATGTAGTCCAAATTGAGGAGTTAAATTTTGAAAAATATGCAACACAAATCTTCAATTTTGCTAATAATTTGGAAATACACAAAAATGTCATCTGTAGTCTAAATTGAAGAATCATATTTTGTAAAAATATATAATAAATATGTTCAATTTTGCTAATAATTTGTCCACGTCTGTAAATATTCATTTTATTTTCAAATCTATTTTTCTGTGTTCATTTTTGTTGATTCAACACCAACTTTATTATGCCAAATATTAATCAATCTGTATGAAATTTTTACTGCAAGTATTTATGAGGTAGCTGCATGTTTCTATGCATTTATTTTGTGAGAAATGTTGCTAGTTTATTTTATTAAAATTTTTCTTAATGCTGCTAGTATATTTTATTAATATTCTTAAGAAAAATATTAATAAAATAAACTAGCAGCATTTCTCACAAAATAAATGCATAGAAACATGCAGCTACCTCATAAATACTTGCAGTAAAAATTTCATTTAGATTGCTTAATATTTGGCATAATACATTTGGTGTTGAATCAACAAAAATCAACACAGAAAAATAGATTTGAAAATAAAATGAATATTTATGTAAATTAATATTCTCCTCCGCTACATTCATCTAGTAACTTCAGGGAGCCAACAAAAAGTTACTAGATTTGTAATCAGGAATTTTAAAAAAGAATTCTTCGATGAAATCAATTTTGACAGCTCTTTAAATTCCACGCCCCCTTCCAGCCTTAATTTAAAAAGTGTAAACATACGAGTATTTGTAATCACAATTGAGCTGAATCCATTTGGGGTATGAAAATATAAATTCTGAATAAGTGAAATAGCTAAAAAAATTTGGAAAAATTTTCATGATTTTCAGTGGAGTCTTCCCTTAGATTGTGGATAAATGCTGTTTATCTTGTATTCTCTGACGCTGAATTCGTCAAACTCACATTAATACAAATTCCTTCCCTGCTTGGTTGCCATACTTTATCACCCATCCGCATACATAAACACACGCGCAAGGATTTGAGCAAGTCACAGCATACAGTATTACACAAATAACATATTTACATTATTATTATTATCATTATCTATTCTATATACAATATACAGTCTTTCACGAACAATATATACGTACATACATATTTACAAACACATCTAAGAGGAGGGAGTGGGGGGAAAGGAAAATATTGACTTGGAATCAAAAACGTGGGCAGGAAAACGTCAAATACAGAGGGCGTCAACGACGCCTTTCGAATTAAATATTTACAATGTTTACCACTTTCAAACTGTGTCAAGACAAGCAGCTAAGTGGTTCTTGCAACGTGTAATTTGAAAGCACTGGAATGAGTGATTGTTGATATTACGCTTATAAGCATCAATACGGAAGTAATTTTGTTGAAAGCTGTTCTGATTTATGCAAGGTATACATCCATGTAACAATAATGTACAGATATCAACTCACAGGGGATTGTTTTTTCTGTTATCACGCTCAAAATGTTAAATACTCCAACCTCATGTTTCTTATTAACAACTACGTCTTTATAATAAAATGCAATTACAGACAGGAGTATTCGCAGAATTATATACAGTGTGTTCATAATAAGTTTATACATATTTACTGCAACACAACTGATGAACTGTAAGGCACGTAAATGAAGACTAAACTCATTTAATTTATAAATATTTTGAACAAGGGAACAATGTTCGGCGAATTATAAACGGGCAGTGAATTATTAATTTCAGCGGTTACCAGACAAAGTCCAGGATTGTAATGTCCATACGTCAACATGTCCATGGAATAATGTCCACGTTGAAAATGTCCAAGTTAAATCTTCCAGAGTCAAAATGTGCATAGTTCTATAATGTACACTACAATCCATTGTTCATGGTAGTTACAGTAATCTGTGTAAACATTTTCAAATGCAGAACTAACCAGAACTGAATTTTTTTAAAGACGGAACAAAATCCTCAGTTAGCACCATCAAAGGAGAGTAAGCCACTTCTTTCTCTTCGTGGATACCTGTACCAACATCATGACTTTAATAAAGGTAGGACAAAAATATATTGGCGATACAGGAACATGAACCTCCCAAGCCTGAAAGGCATGCAGCTCACAAACAACGCGGTAGAAGACTGGCACAATCTTCTTCTACGCGTGATGGCTGTACATCCATCCACTTGGCGATTTATACAGTGCCTAAAGCGCGAAGAAAATGGAATTTGGACGCAAATATTGCAAGCAAGAGTGAGGCATACACAAATTAAAGAGCTGGGAATGAAACATATTTGACGAATCAAAGACAAATTCTCCAGATTGTGAGAAACTACAACAGGTACAAAGAAAAATAAGAAATTCTCTTAAATCTTAAAAGTATTAGTTACCATCTTAAAAGTGGGGCTCCGGTTCCCGATGATTAATAACTTATTTGTACGAGTTATGGAATAAAATTTGTGTTCTATTCAAGGAGAATTTTCCTTTGAACTTGGACATTATGGACATTTGACACTATGGACATTTTGATCTAACGGACGTTTTATCATATGGCCTTTCTGTCGTATGGACATTTAGTACATGGACTTTTCACCGTATTGACATTTTGACAACATGGACATTTTGACCTTATGGACGTTTTATCATATGGACGTTCTGTAGTATAGACTATATACGGTGGAGGCGTTTCAGCAGGCAGTACTATCCACAGCAGCAAAGGTGTACATGTCACGTAGAGTTGAAGCTTTATTATGGATTTGAATTCTACTGAGGGTTCATGATCAATTTAGATAAAGGGCTTATGTTTTGCTGGTTTCATGACACGGGAAGACCAAGATGCTTTCATAAAATATATTCATAGAACTAAATATAGGCCCAAAGAAATCCCCAATATTGCGTAAAGTCTTATCTGAAGAAGAACTAGTTTGGACATTTATATTTTCCAAAATAGTATAATACGGAAACATGTCTCTTCCAAGAAACAGTCAACAATAATTTTATTATCTTCAGCCAAATGCAGAGCATCAAAGACTTGATTCATCTTTGTTCTCCTCGCTTATGGAAATCATGACAAAACCAACTTCCTAAATGTCATGTGTTCATATACAGTGAAATAACCCTGCAAATTTTTAGAGCAAATAGCTCATGCTGTATGTAACAAAAACAAATGTAATACTATATTGGTGGAAAGTCCATAGTTTTGTCAGGAAAAAAAAAAGTCCCCACCTCCCCAAATGTTTAACACCCTCTCATTCAGTAACTATTGCGAGTTTGGATCGTGATTTTTGTCCATATCGATAGAAAATGTAATGAAGAATAATTTATCCCTCTGTCGTATTTGAATAACGTGGGCGGTTTCGCGTAAATTAAATTTAATAATCACTAATTTAAAGCCACTGAACGATGCAACTGAGACAATGAATTGCAGTAACATCTGTATGCAGAGCAGAGGCTCTGTAGGTCTGTAATTTCTGATTCAGGGATAACGCTCTTTTATTTGCTATAAACTTGCTACATGGAACCCCCGTATTTACTTCCCTTTTTAATGAATTCATATTACTTAAAGGTTCAATAAATTACTAACCTGCGAAACAATTGTCATGAAACTATTGTAATGGCTTTTCTATATACTTTTTTATAACTGATATACAGTCTAACTCTAGAAAAGTAATAGCAAATAAATTTGAAATAAATATATCATGTAAGAGAATTAAATAATTGCAAGCATTAAAAGTTTTTCTGGGCCCAGCCTGCTATCCAACTCGCGATGCACTGCAGTCTATTGTATTAGCTTTCGTATTGCTTATATGTTATATTTTCTACTGTAACCGTCACAGGCCTCTGAATTTTCACAATAAATCCTATTCGCAAAGAAGGAATTGTGGACATAGTTATATGAGTTTAGATTTCATTTCTGCTTCTTTCATTTCAAAAGCAATGAGACAATCTAGGGCAAGTAATATATTTATGTGATATCGATTTATATATACACAGTGTTCAATCCAATTTTACTAACCAGTTTAATGACATTTCACTTTTCCTATTGTATTTCATGGTGACCGCTCTTCCGAGAGATTAACTGAACCAAACATTTTTTTTTTTTAAATTTACTTAAATGTAGTGTTCGGAATTCTTTCCCTTGATGGGTTGTTGTATTTAGAAGTCTATGTTATTTGAGTTATCACAGAGTATAGTCATGTTCACTAAAAATGGGTAGTAAAATTTGATTGAGGTTTTTTGACTTTCATAAATGTTGGTTTGTGATGTAGATTTTGTATATTACAACCGTGACTAAATGTTTAGGCAACAATTTTTTAGACTACCAGTTGATTCCATTTTTTTTAGAGGCATAGGCAACAGAAGCCTGTGATACAAACAGGAACTGCTAATAATTATCCATGGTATTCGTTATGCCAAATATTTTTCACAAATAAATATACAAAAAGTAACTTCGCGCAAAATATTTTATTTATAAAATCATAATAGAAATTGTAAATGCGAAATCAATAAATTGTTCCTACCTACATTTATCTTATTAATATGGTATCTGTTAAATGTCTTGTCACAAACGAAGCTAAAGGCTGCATTAATGATAAGAAAAATTGCTGCAATGACAGTAGAGGAAAACAAGATAAAATTTAATTTTAAAACAATTTATGGAATAATACTATATTATTAAAGAGTACCCAAAAATTCTGATCCTGTTTCGATCAATTCTAACATATAATTAAATTTTCAGTATATTTCAACCTAGAAATATTTCATTCCAGATCTTGATATCAGTTACCATAGTTACTATGAAAGTAATTTGAATTTATTAATGTTCACCGTGCTCATACTGTAGCTTTGATGCTCCAGTTTACCACTATGAAAGTTTGTTTTGCGTAATTTAAACTTGACGAAAATCCGAACAAATAAACACAGGGGTTTCAAAATATGAAATAACCAGATCTCATGTTCTTAGGATAATAATTATAACTATCCTTAGAAAAGGAAGACCAAAGTTAGTTTATCTTTTATTGTACATAAGGTTTTCACCTCATCTTAAACAAATCAACGTAATATTTTTCAATGACATTGATCGAGACTTTTGAATCACCCGGTATAGTACTAAAACATTTTTCAATAATTGTAATCTTCGTAATAAATACCGAAATAGAATAATATTTATAAACTTCATACTTCACCACACGCTTGCAACACTCAGTTAGCCAACCTTTTACTGTACACAAGCTTTTTGCCTCATCTTAAACAAATCAATGTAATATTTTTAATCGACATTGATCTAGACTTTTAATCACCCGGTATAGTACTAAAATGGTTTTCAATAATTATAATCTTCGTAATAAATACTGAAATAGAGTAATATTTATGGACTTCATACTTCACCACACGGGTGCAACACTCAGTTAGCCAACCTTTTACTGTACACAAGTTTTTTCCTCATCTTAAACAAATCAATATAATATTTTTCAATGACATTGATAGAGACTTTTGAATCACCCGGTATAGTACTAAAATGTTTTTCAATAATTATAATCTTCGTAATAAATACTGAAATAGAGTAATATTTATAAACTTCATACTTCACCACAAGGTTGCAACATTCAAAGTTAGCCAACATTTTACTGTACACAAGCTTTTTGCCTCATCTTAAACAAATCAACATAATATTTTTCATTGCCATTGACCGAGACTTTTGAATCACCCGGTATAGTACTAAAACATTTTTCAATAATTATAATCTTCGTAATAAATACTGAAATAGAGTAATATTTATGGACTTCATACTTCACCACACCGGTGCAACACTCAGTTAGCCAACCTTTTACTGTACACAAGTTTTTGCCTCATCTTAAACAAATCAATATAATATTTTTCAATGACATTGATAGAGACTTTTGAATCACCCGGTATAGTACTAAGGCATTTTTCAATAATTATAATCTTCGTAATAAATACTGAAATGACTAATATTTATAAACTTCATACTTCACCACACGGGTGCAACACTCAAAGTTAGCCAACCTTTTATTGTATACAAGCTTTTCGCCTCATCTTAAACAAATCAATATAATATTTTTCAATGACATTGATCGAGACTTTTGAATCACCCGGTATAGTACTAAAACATTTCTCAATAATTATAATCTTCGTAATTAATACTGAAATAGACTAATATTCATAAACTTCATACTTCACCACACGGGTGCAATACATAAATTCTACACCACAAAAATTATTACAGGTAAATGCAGGTTAGCCTTCCATTGAACACTCCACAATGAAAATGAAATTTAAATTTATTTTGGGCAAAAGGGATCTATGTAACGACGTAACAGAAAGTTACATAAAATTTCCAGTTAAAAATTCTTAGGCTCAAGTAAAACACAGAATACATCAGTTCCGGCCTGCCGGAACATTTTTTTTAACTACAAAGGTGCAAATTGTATTCGTATACAATGACAATCAAGCATCAGGACACAAACATGACAACAATCTGATTGCGGCTTAGAGGACGGATGATATTATAGTGTAAAACTTGGGTGTAATCTATGACACCAAACACTAAGCGTATATGAGAAAATGTTATCTTTGAACCAAAGTGAGTTTTCTCATTAATTGAACATGAGAAAGCAGGAATGCTTTTATATTTAACTACGTAGGTTGGAGTGTGTATTAAATATATAAATTGGACTCAGTTACAGTGAATAAATTGAATTCTTTTGTTATTTTATGACATGAACACCGAAATGTGGCATATAAATTGATTTTCGGAAGTGATTTGTATAAAGCAGAAAGCGAACATTCAAATTCCTTCGTTATGACAAACCGTTTCTTACAAAAAGTAAATAAATAAAATAAAATAAAATAAATTTACAATTCTTGTAGCACAATAATTCAAATATTATTTACAGACTTTTTGGATTGAGGTTGCGACAAAGTTTTGGCATATTAACTGAAATAAGGTGATTGTTAGAACTAAATTATTGGATTAAATGCTATTATAGTCACAATCATGCCATTGTATGAAAGAAAAATTTCACAACCTCGAGCGGGAATCGAACCTGCGACTTCCTGTTCTCCGGTCAGGCGCTCTACCACTGAGCTATCGAGTAGAGCGCCTGACCGGAGAACAGGAAGTCGCAGGTTCGATTCCCGCTCGAGGTTGTGAAATTTTTCTTTCATACCATGGTATGATTGTGACTATAATAGCATTTAAATCCATTAATATGTCACATCAACGGACGTGTATACGTCACCAAACATCGTAAGATGGAGATTACATTACTAAATTATTGTTGAAAGAATGGAAGAATTTCAATGCCTTTTCCATGAACATATCAATGGCATAAATAAACTGAACACAGTTTTCAGACAAAAATTAAGGGGAGATTAACTACCCTATATTGCCAATGCGCCAAAATTCAATTTGCTTCTTTAATGACCCATTATTTCAGGAACTACTGAAGATATTACACTGAAATTTTTGGACTATAATGGTACAAGATTTCTAAGTAAACCGATGCAGATTTATCAGAAAATTCAAGCTGTAAAAAAAAAATAAAAGATTTGAATTTTTAAAATAACGTTCATATTATTTTTTCATGCAAAACCACTTTTTCTCTGGAACTATAAATGATAGAAGGATGGACTTTTAAACACACATTGACATCAGTACAATAAAAAATAACAGCATTACATGAACATTATTAAAAAAATCAAATATTTTATTACAACTTGTATTTCCCAATAAATCTTCGTACGTTTGCTTAGAAGCTTGGTATCTTTATCTCGTAAAAATTTCAATATGATCTCTTCATCAGTTTCTGATATAAACAAATTTAACATTGACGATATGGGGCAGATAATCTCCCCTTAACAATGTTTATGAAATCCTAGCATTAAAACACGCTTGTTATGATGCTATAAATCGTGCATAATTCGTCTAATTCTGGCACTGGTGCCAGAAAAGGTTACCTAGACACTAGTATTCTATGACGTCATCACAGCCTTTACAACACAATTTTATACACCGTATCTGTAAGAAAGAGCTTCAAAACAAAAACCAAATAACATTTTCTTAGAAACGGTTGCTTAGCAACCATGCAATATATTATGTTATATCCAGTACTCATGTTTCTACTAAGTCATAACATTACAATTTGTAAATTTTATAATACTTATTTTTTTTTACATATTTTAATGCTAGAATAGCATAAAACGTTGTATGTAACACGTGTATAATCTTCATTATACACACTCGTGAAAATTAGCGTGCTAAACATTCATTCGTGCCATAATTATCAAGATTATACACTAATTACATAAATTACTATTTTTATAATTGTACCAGCTAACTTTTGGAAAAATCAACAATATAAACCTCTTTTTTGAGTCACAAAATTTTTAATATCGCTTATTTCAACTAATTGTTTTGGAATATTTCAACAATACTTATCTGAACAAAAAAATGACTTCGAAAATTATAGTTGTTTTGGACTCTATTTTCGAAAAAAAAAAAAAAATGAAACGAGAAGTTAAAATTGTATTTGCAGAAATCGATTGCTTGGATTAAATTCTCGGAAAATCAAGAATTTCAGCCAACTTGTCACAAAATTTATAAATGCAGTTTACATTTATTAATTGAGCTTCTTGATTGCAATGAATTCTTAAATGTAATACAATGCCTGCAATGGGATGTCCACAGCTTAACTACGTGATTCTGAGGTCATTATTAATGTGAAAGTATGTATCATTTAACATGGATACATCAACAACGGATTGCATAGAAAACTACAATCTTGCAAGACCACCTCGAACGATCCAACAACCTGGAAAATTTTGTTGTAAAATCATGATTGTTAAAGCAATCTTGCTTACGTGACATACGTGCTTTCTATTATTGGGAAATTGATTACTTTTATGTAATTTATCTAATCAAGGTCGCTTTGTTTTGAATGTAAACTATGTATTTGCATTGTAACAATATCTACGAACGCGGAAAGGGTTTGTTCGAATAATCTACGTGATCAAAGCATGGTGTATGCTAATTCACACTATATTGAGAGACAATTTAATTTTAATACAATTACAACTTTGTTATCTAGAATGATCTCAGAATCATGTCGTTAAACTATAAGTAACATAAAGCCCTTTGTTATGGAAGAAAGATTTTAAATATAATTTACATAAATTAATAACAGATATCACATTATCTGTGTTACAAAGGGAGAAATGAAATGAATAAATTAATACTTTTAGGTGTGTAGGAATCTTTTCTCTAAGGTTTGAGTATTAATAATACATCCCGAGAAATGATAATACAACTTCACTTCTCTTCGCAGTCCATAATATGCTTTTACATTATGTATAATGTACATGAGAGAGAGAACACTGCGAGAGTAACATTCTTGTCCAGTCTTTCTTCATTTATCAGCGGTTCATTATTATTCCGTGTCGGATATGACACAAGTCAAAAGAGTGATAAATGAAGCAAATTTAAGCGGTTATCAAAACAGTAAATCACTTTCTATAAATGCTTATGACAATAGCAGCAAGAGCTGTTGGCTGACTTTCCAGCTAACATTATGAATGTTCCAGAATTCACAAAATTATAGAGACATGGCCAAATTATTGCGCGTTTAATAAATAACGAAACCTGAACTTTGTTAATGTTTTATTTTGTTTACTTACTCACTTACTTACAAATGGCTTTTAAGCAACCCAGGTTCATTGCCGCCCTCACATAAGCCCGCCATCGGTCCCAGTCTCTATCATCATATCCCACCTCCCTCAAATCCATTTTAATATTATCCTCCCATCTATGTCTCGGCCTCCCTAAAGGTCTTTTCCCCTCCGGTCTCCCAAATAACACTCTATATGCATTTCTGGATTCGCCCATACGTGCTACATGCCCTGCCCATCTCAAACGTCTGGATTTAATGTTCCTAATTATGTCAGGTGAAGAATAAAATGCGTGCAGTTCTGCGTTGTGTAACTTTCTCCATTCTCCTGTAACTTCATCCCGCTTAGCCCCAAATATTTTCCTAAGCATCTTATTCTCAAACACCCTTAACCTATGTTCCTCTCTCATAGTGAAAGTCCAAGTTTCACAACCATACAGAACAACTTTCAAATATTTTGACAGCAGACTGGATGATAAAAGCTTCTCAACCGAATAATAACACGCATTTCCCATATTTATTCTGCGTTTAATTTCCTCCCGAGTGTCATTTATATTTGTTACTGTTGCTCCACGATATTTGAATTTTTCAACCTCTTCGAAGGATAAATCTCCAATTTTTATATTTCCATTTTGTACAATATTCTGGTCACGAGACATAATCATATACTTTGTCTTTTCGGGATTTACTTCCAAACCGATCGCTTTACTTGCTTCAAGTAAAATTTCCGTGTTTTTCCTTTCTTAAAACTTCATTAGTACATTGATCCGTTTAGCATGGTTATAACGGAAGATTTGTGTTGCAATTTTATTAATTCCTTCATAAACACATTAGGTTTGTTCCAACACGGTTCAGAATCGATTCTGAACTGCTTGCTCATGCGCAGTATCTGAACGTGCATTCCAACAGGACTAGAACTGAATCATAAGCCATACTGAACTCCCAGTTATCTGTTTCAGCGTGGTTTAAATCTCGTACGGAACGAGTGAATTGGTTCTCGATTAAGAGCAGGAACTGGGAATTCTGAACTGTTGACGCATGCGCAGATGGTTTAATCTGAAGTTATAGTTAAAATGTTTCGAGACTAGGAAGGTTAAAATAAAAACCAGCCCATCATTAATGATTTGGAAGGTGATAGAGTTATATTTTAAGACGAATGAAGTTCAGAAGATGAATACAATTTTAATATGAGAAGAAACTTCGAAGGCCGTGAAACAAGATTCAAAAAACGTTCTAACAATGTAAAATCCCGAACTACTCGCAGTTCTGAGACCGTACACAACTGGCGCATGCGTCGAAAGAAGTTCTGTTGAAACAAATCTATTATAATCTATGGAGTAATTGTATAGCCTCTTTTGTGCTTTTAAGTCGCATAGACATCGTGTTTCATAAAGATTTGAGAGGTTACTTTAAAACTTTAATGCAAGAAAACTGTTGAACTTAAGTTAATGAAACCATTTCAGAACGAACGAGGAATTGAAACAATTTTTTGACACCTACAAATTTAATGTTAAATCTGTGTACCAAGGCTGACATAATACAAATCCACACTTGCATCAGCATGGACCTGTCGTTAGTGTCACAACTTGTGCGATGATACGCTCCTTTAGGTCTGCGATATCACGCGGTGTTTGTAGGACGAATACCCTGTCTTTGATATAACCCGACAAAAAGAAATCACACGGTGTGAAGTCCGGTGATCTTGAGGGCCACATCAGATATACGTCCTATCCAACGTCTTGGCAGCACTGTGTCCAGGTTGATAGGCAACTTTTGGACAGAAAACTTATTTATTTAAATTTTTGTACCAAGCACGAATTGAATTTTCACTAGGTGGATTCTTTTCGAATTTTGGAATAGTTTACTTACAATGAAGTTGTGTAACTCTTCAAATCTTTAGGAAACACGATATATTTAATTTAGTTAATAATTTCTTTTGGCCAAAGTTTTTTTTTTTTTTGTTCAATACCAACTATGTCTCATTTTTCAATTTGTTCCACAGAATATAAAACAACTACGAAGAAAATGACTTGATTTGCTTCAGAGTGAATATCTGAGGTGGAATCACGATATAATCAAACAAATACAAACAAAAAGCTAGAATATTAAAATAAAAAGGAGGAAAAGGTTTTAAAGGGACTTAGGCCTATACGTGAAGTATTAAAAATCATTATAATCTGGTAATATTTATACTGCAGATGAAAAAATAGTTGTAGTCATAATTTGATGTAATAATAATAATAATAATAATAATACTACTAATAATAATAATAATAATAAATAATAATAAAAAAAACAAAATAGGAATAAAGTAACACAAATGAAATATTTTAGAAAAATATGAAAGTCAGCTCTAAGGAAACACAAAAAATATTAAAGATATCATATTTCATTTTAGACATCATATGGACTACCTGAGTGAATATATACACTTACTGGCTTTTAAGGAACCCTGAGGTTCATTGACGCCCTCATATATGCCCACCATTGGTCCCAATTCTGTGCAAGATTAATCCAGTCTCTACCATCATATTCCACCTCCCTCAAAACCATTTTAATATTATCCGCCCATCTACGTCTCGGTCTTCCCAAAGGTTTTTTTCCCTCTGGCCTCCCAACTAACACTCTATATGCATTTCTAGATTCGCCCATACGTGCTACATGCCCATCTCAAACGTCTGGATTTAATGTTCCTAATTATGTCAGGTGAAGAATACAATGCGTGCAGTTCTGTGTTGTGTAACTTTCTCCATTCTCCTGTAACTTCATCCCTCTTTGCCCCAAATATTTTCCTAAGATCCTTATTCTCAGACAGCCTTAATCTCTGTTCCTCTCTCAAAGTGAGAGTCCAAGTTTCACAACCATAAAGAACAACCGGTAATATAACTGTTTTATAAATTCCAACTTTCAGAATTTTTGACAGCAGACTAGAAGACAAAAGCTTCTCAACCGAATAATAAGAAGCATTTCCTATATTTATTCTGCTTTTAATTTCCTCCCCAGTGTCATTTATATTTGTTACTGTTCCTCCAAGATATTTGAATTTTTCCACCTCTTCGAAGGATAAATCTCCAATTTTTATATTTCCATTTCGTACAATATTCTGGTCACGAAACATAATCATATACTTTGTCTTTTCAGGATTTACTTCCAAACCGATCGCTTTACTTGCTTCAACTAGAATTTCCGCGTTTTCCCTAATCGTTTGTGGATTTTCTCCTAACATATTCACGTCATCCGCATAGACAAGCAGCTGATGTATCCCGTTCAATTCCAAACCCTCTCTGTTATCCTGAACCTTCCTAATGGCATACTCTAGAGCAAAGTTAAAAAGTAAAGGTGATAGTGCATGTTCTTGGTCAGCCCGCAGTGAGTTGGAAAAGTGAATATATGTGTAAGGTAATGTAGAGAAGTGAAGAAACTATATCCAATGAATGGATGGGACTGGAATTAATAAAAAAACTCTAAATTATGAAGATAGTAGCATGAACATGAAATACAGGACTACCTAAAAAAAGCTAAAAGTAATATATTGAATGAGGTCGAACAGGCGATTCTGTCAAATCACTAGTTTGGAGCCCAATAATTAAATTAGAACGTGACCGAAACGTGAACACAACAAAGTTGTATGTGTTCTTGTAATTTACAATTGTCAATCTCGTGTTAATACACGCTTCTACCCTCCCAGTGTTCTCACTCCATGTTGTGTGGCGCTAATTGCAAATAATTTAATACTGAAAATATTGTTAGTACAGTAGCATTGTGGTGTGCTTTACATTTCATACTCCAATTAGGTTAACACATTTGCTGTTTCATTGACGTTTCGCTTTCAGATTGTGGTGGGGCAGGATCAGCTGTGGGGAAACGCTGAAGAACAATGCTGTGGGACACACACATAAAACTGATTTCAGGGCTGTACATCCATGGTGTTCCACGGCCTCTGTGTTCTTATGTTGGCAATGGGACACAAACGATGTGTCAACACGCATCACACACACGCTATTTATAAGAAGGACGATGTCCATGACTAGTGGCACTCTTTGAGTTAATGTCTATCAACAAACATGGCGTACAAAATGTCTTACTTCGATGTAACATGTCAGAATATGTCTTATAGTCCTGTTTACATTTGGTGGAGAATTAAAAAATTTCACACCAGTGTATTATCACTATTATCATCATTGCTATTACCGTTATTTTCCCTATCGTCTTTTTTCTTGTATTACCTTAATGTTTGCTCTATAGCAGCCGTGGCGAGAACGTGGCTCGCGAGACATTGTGGCTCGCAGTGATAGCTGTGCATTTCGCTTGCTTCTAACCTCCGCCAAACAAAACAATCTCACTCACTGGACTCAAAACTCCGTTCCATTTGTAAAGGGTGCGTCAGAAAGAACGGATGGATTTCACAGGGCAAGAAAATTGTAAGGATTCATCAAATCAAAAATTTATTGTTATCAACAGATTCACCAATACATGCAGTTTATTTATGGTATACAACACCATCCATATGATGTCCTTGGCTTTCGATACAGGCATCGAGGCGTTTTCTGAAGTTCGCCGTAACTTTCACAGTCATAGTTCGTGGGATTGCCGCAATTTCTTCACGAATCGCCGTCTTCAGTTCATCCAGTGTATGTGGTTACTTACGCCTTCAAATGGTCCCAGAGAAAGAACTCGCAGGGCGCGAGATCTTACCGTAACCTCGGACAATCTCAGTGCAATAGCATGTTTGCGGGCTGATCGTTGAGGTGGCCGGACAACCTACTGTCTGTCTCCACATTTGCAGGAGTACTCGCGCTCCGTGTTCGTCCTGGTGATTTCTTCTTTAATGTTGAACCTGTGGTACGAAATGAAGCCACCCACCTCAAAATTGTATTCCGAGTTGGAATCCTAGCGTGACGTCCGATGTCGAAATGAGTCCTGAGTGGCGATCACAGACTCTTCATTTTTCAAAAATGTCTCTGCGATGAAAGCACGTTGTACACCAGACCAACACCATGTTCTCAACTGAAACTGCATTCTCTGGCTGACCCAACAGTCGTAGTCCCCCTCACTCTATCCCTCCCCTCGCTGCCTATCGATAGTTTGAAATCCATCCGTTCTTTCTGACGCACCCTATATTTGTCTCTGACCTGCGAGTGGCATATGTCTCTCTCGAAACCATGTACGAAAGTTCCAAGTAGGATGGGAGGACGCATTTTTTTTCCTGTCAATATGATGAGAATATTAAATGTATGATTTGTTCACAAGTATTACGAGGAAAACGGTTGTATAACATAAAACGGCATTATACTACATGTTACTGATGAAACATAAAAAAGTTAAATGTTATCATCATCATCATCATCATCATCATCATCATCATCATCATCATCATCATCATCATCATCATCATCATCATCTCTGTACGTCGCCCCTTTTTCAGCAGATGTACGAATAATGCGGTTAGCTCTTCAATTTGAACTCACTGATTTACAATGTGATGTCAAATGAAAGCTAGATGTAAGGACTTGACAAATGTTGAACTTTCAAATCTTTGCCAAAAAATAAATATCCGAAGCTTCGTTCTTTCGCTTGCTCTGTTGAAGCCATGTTCGCTACAACTTACGTTAATGAAAAATTACTTTCAACAATTAAAATAGTAAAAACCAAATTTAGATCACGACTGACAAACAAATACATTCGTGATCAACTACGACTGGCAGTAAGTGACATAATTCCTGATTTTGAAACTCTGTCGCAGAGACATTCTGAAGACAGTTAATTTTAGGTTGTGATATTGTTCATTTATTGTTCATTTCTTTCTTCGTTACACGTACTAAACATTAGTTTGTAGCCTTGTACTGTATAAAATTATATTTAAGTGCTTGACGTAAGCAAAATGAAAATCCGTTAATAAGTCAGAGAGTTGCTTCACTTCCCCTTCGGGTGTCCGTCTCCCTCCATAGGTGCTATACACGTTGCAGGTTACACAGTGGCTCGGCGCACGATTACATTTTCGCCACCGCTGCTCTATAGTGTTCTTTAGCCCTGTCGATCCCCTAATGGACTTCAATGTAATTTGTATTATTTTTGTCGTTTGTTGTATTTGTATGTTATATCTGGTAGGATGGAAGAGAAGGCCTTATGGCCTTAATCCCGTCAGATTAAATAAATAAAATAAAATGAAATTATAATAAAAAACTGAAAATAAATATAATTTTGTGTATTTTAAATTATAAAATCGCCTCTAAAAATAATAAAATTATATCACAAAATGATTCAACATTAGAATAATAGTGAGAAGCCTGGTATGAAAGACGACATACGCCATTTTTATCGAAATTTAGTTAAAGATCGGTTCTTATAGTACTTTTCGCGCTCTTTCAAAATCTGTGGTCCGTTTATTTCATAAAACAAAAACATTTTTTTCGAATGTTAAAGTATGTTGTTATCATTTGAACTATGAACAAGAAAAAGATATTTCTACAAAACCGAATTACTTTAACTAGTATGCAATAAATATCATTAATAACATTTTCAAACGTTCTCTTGTCCAAAAACACACAAGAATTAAAGCCTATAAAACACTGGCGAGAGCTGTTCTCATGTATGGAAGTGAAGCTTGGGCCATACGTAAATGTGATGAACACCGAATCACTACCAATGAAATGAAGTTTTTAAGAACTGCTGGCTATACTAGATTAGACGAGAAGAAAAATTTGGATATTTTGAAAGAATTAAATATTAACTTAATTTTAGAGAATATTCAAAATTTTAGACAGAAATGTAAATCTCATATAGCCTACTCAGGATGCCTAGAGCGAGGATACCACGCCAAGCAGTAAATTGCCGCTCTTTAGGAACAAGATCTTTGGGCCGTCCGCTGAAACGATGGAGTAAGACCATAACAGGCCACCAAGCTTAACACGTGATAGGAAGAAGAAGAAGAAGAAGAAGAAGAAAGTATGTTGTTACTTTCATAATCGGACACTTCCATATATGGTTTGTTTCAAAAGCGGACATGATCATTTCAGCCAATCAGGTTGCTGGAAATTACTTAAAACTGTCATGGCGACCAGTTAGTATTTACATTCTGACGAGTTTGCATGTTTTAATGGTTACATTCCCTTTCATTTCGAAATTTTATTGAAATATAAGAATTTTGGGACACCTGAGATCAATATGGAGCGCAATACGTTGAGGTGTACGCCTGGACTGACTAGAAGACGTCAATTTAATCCTGAACATTGGGAACGTGCTAAAGAAAAATAATTGAAAGTGAATCTTTCGCCAATTAAAATAGCGGTCAAAGTAAAGACAGAAGAAACTTGTGGAAAATGTTATTTTTTATTTAACGACGCTCGCAACTGCAGAGGTTATATCGGCGTCGTCGGATGTGCCGGAATTTTGTCCCGCAGGAGTTCTTTTACATGCCAGTAAATCTACTGACATGAGCCTGTCGCATTTAAGCACACTTAAATGCCATCGACCTGGCCCGGGATCGAACCCGCAAACTTGGGCATAGAAGGCCAGCGCTATACCAACTCGCCAACCAGGTCGACGAAACTTGTGGATTTTGAGACAGAACTAACACTTCGGAAATGAGTGGAAGGAAACCCCCTTTCTTCAGTGGTATGTGTAGTTGTGTAATACAGAATTCTAATAAAAATATAGACACTCATAATCAATATTATTGTTCTGAAGACCCTTTAAATGAATTGCAGTAAAATAAGAACTAAAAAGTAAAAGTGACATTACAAGAATTTAATATAAATAGCATTCCAAATTTAATTTTTCCAAGTTTTACAGTTAAATATTAGTTTTAGAATACAATCATAACTCCCGTAAGATTTTTAATCATTATCTTGATTCTGGGCTGTGTCTTTCAAAAATGCACATTTGCATCTTTGTTTGTTTCAAAAGCGGACAATTTAATTTTTTTAAGTATATTTTAAAGTGTTTTAAATTAATATTTGTAAATGAAGACCATAAACATTTTTATAATTACTTTATACTAAAGTGATTTATATAGAACTAACACATTTCTTTCTTTATTTATTTCAAAACGAATGATGCTAGCCAAAATTTGTTATACCTCAAATGTAGAGTATCTTTGGGTGATTATTAACCTTTATAGCAAATATTGAAAATTCTTTATTTATTCGACTGAGAATTCACTTAATGACTGATTTTTAACGTCAAATTAAGCAGGAGTTTTGATTCCCTGTCACGAGATGCGCAGATGTTTATTCTTTATTCTGTATTCTTATTTTTTAAAGTTAATACTTGTATACTAGAATGTATTTTCCTGTTTGTGATTATGTATTCAGTCTCTTTTTTATTGTATAAATATATATATATATATATATACACATAATTATTATTTTAAAGTTAATACTGATTGTGTATATGTATTCAATCTTTCTTTTTTACTTTATTATGTTTATTATTATTTTTAAGTTAATATTTATGTACCAGTATGTATTTTTCTGTATGTGATATGATCCTGGTTGAGTGGAAGAGAAGGCCTGATGGCCTTAACTCTGCCAGGGGAAATAAAACTATTATTATTATTATTATTATTATTATTATCATTATTATTATTATTATTATTATTATTATTATTATTATTATTGTCATCAAAATTAATATTCTTTGGGAGGGATTACGAACATCAAATTTGTATGTATGTATGTATGTATGTATGTATGTATGTATGTATGTATGTATGTATGTATGTATGTATGTATGTATGTATGTATGTATGTATGTATGTATGTATGTATGTGTGTATGTATGTATGTATGTATGTATTTATTAACACTACAATTGGGTATACACCCGGTGGAAGTGATATATATTATATACAATAATTACAATTATTGCAATAAACCTAGGACTATAAATAAAAACTATTCTATAATAACGCCTACGGTAAGCAAAAGTAAATCTAGCAATTCTCTCTGGTATGCCCTTTGAGTAGCTGTAATTGAATTCGTAATCCAGTATTGCTTCTCAAGGAAGAGCCGTTCATTTAATGTGTACTGCATTTTCAATGACTAAAACAAAATGTCGAAAACATCTGCCAATAATAAGGAATAAAGAATAAACATCTGCGCATCTCGTGACAGGGAATCAAAACTCCTGCTTCATTTGAGGTTAAAAACTGGTCATTAAGTGAATTTCCAGCGGAATAAATAAAGAATTTTCAAGATTTGCTGTAGAGGTTAATAATCTCCCAAAGATGCTCTACATTTGAAGTATTACAAATTGTGGCTAGCATCATTCGTTTTTAAATAAACAAAGAAAAAAATATGTTAGTTCTATATAAATCACTCAGTAGAAGTTAACATAATGAAACAAAAATGTGGCTCTTGTTCATCTTTGATTCTAGACTCCTCAAATAATTACTATATTATTCTATTGTCTCTGATATGTAGATTGGATTAAGTTGCCTATTCAGTCTTCGGAAGAAAAGAAACAATTGAATTTCAAAACCTCTTATCTCTATCTAAAGGTTTTATTAAAAAACATGTATTTTAAGGTTAATCTGTCTCAACGTATAATAGAAATGTAAATAACGTATGTCTTATCATCAAATAATATTCCGAATACTGCATTTTCTCGGAGCAGAATGTACCGAATACCGGTATGCATTCCATTTCAAACAGTAATTCTCCACTCGGCCAGCTACTATCTAAATGACGCAGTTTTATAGTTCAGTTGGTCATGAGTTGGACTCCTATTTAGAGCATGAATTTATGTCCGTTAGTAATATGGTATTCTGTGTTAGGTGAGGGTCTCGCGCCCTTTTGACCCTGCTATAACGTAAGTTTCAGCATGTAGCCTGTATTGTGTAGGTCAAATGAAGGTAAAACCTCAACAGTGTGACGTAAATGAAGTGAGACTGAAGAAAAAAATACAAATAATTTCTTATATGAAATATCGGTAATTTCATAGAAGACGGGCACCTGGTTGGATGTACTAAGTATTACCAACTTTTTTACTTTAGAGTTAAATGTTAGTGATTTTTAGTGACTTCTATATGTTAGTTCTAGGTTTTTATACGAGGTGTCGCATTGATGATGTTTCAATTTGATTGGTTATAGTTGTCATTTGTTCTAGAATTTTCGTAAATTTTGAATGGGTAATGACGTTGTCAATTGTTCTTGGTTGTTTAACGTGAGTGGTGTTATACTGTTTTGCTGGCTAAAGCTATTGGAATTTTGTCATTTTATGATTTTCCTTCGATTTGATTGGTTATATTTGTCATCATGTGTTCTAGAATTTTCGTAAATTTTGAATGGGTAATGACGTTGTCAATTGTTCTTGGTTGTTTGACGTGAGTGGTGTTATATTGTGTCTGATGGGTAAACCTATTGAAAGTTTGTCATTTTATGATATTTGTGAAAGATGTGTGAACATAGAACAGAGTATTAAATTTTATGTCGATTTTGGTTCAGTTCTTTCGCTGGTGAATAAAAATTGTGTCGATTGTTGACGAGAAAACTGTTCCTGTGATTCCAAGGAATTGTTCATTGAATTTTCCGTACAAGTTAAGGTGTAATAAGAGTTCAAAGAGAATTTCATTTTGTGTAAATACATGGTTTAATTATGTGAAGTTGACTGTACGACAAAGTGGTGGTTTAGTTCTTTGTTGGCTGCATGCTTTAAGTTTAGATTGCCTTGAAGCCTGTGTCATAATGCAAGTGAAGTGGTTGTCTTTGAAGACGTCAATGAGGATTGAATTTTGTTTGATTAGGTGATAAATTATTGTTTTGTTTTGTGTTTTAGTGATTTGTGGGGGTAAAGTGCGGACGAAAACTGCCAGAAAAGTACTACCAACTATGAAGTTCAAATGCCACCAAACACCATAAAAATCAAAGATGAAAAATTAAACATATTTTCATTTTTTGAAGGGCTTTTTCTTCCTTAAAAATATGATTATATGTTTGATTTTCCATCTTTGATTTTGTAATGTTTGGTGACATTTGAACTTCATAGTTGGCAGAACGTTTTGGTAGTTTTCGTCAGCCATGTTGGATTTTGCCCGTCTTCTAGGAAATTACCGAAATATCAAACTATTGTGAAGGAATATTTTCAAGCATTTTCTGACATGTAACATCGAAGATTATAACGTTCCTCAACTGGAAATTGTTCAAACAAACTTGACATCAGTAAGATGTACAATATCAAGCAAACCAATACGTCTTTTGGTTCAGTATAGACTTCACCCACCTGAAGCAACGCATTTCGAAGCAAATTAAAATACAAAGAAAAATGTTCATACAAAATCTTCGGTAGTACATCGACACAAACACATCTACACAAATATTCACGTCCACTCGAGTTGTCAGTGATCCTATTTGACTGTGAGCAGTTATAACTGTTTTTATAAAAAACTGCACTAGTCTGAGTTCTTCCTTAGGTGGGATGGTTCTTCTCCTTAACCTCTTCAGAACACTCCTCAGCGTATAGAAATAACAAATAGGGGACTTTACAAATTAGCTGCTTCCTTTTCACGTACGCATGCACGAAATAAGATGTACAGTTCCACATTGTTCTTCCAGATGTCTCTGATACTGGAATGAGTTTCTTTAGCAGAATACTGTCAACTGTTCATTGTCGTCTTGTCACGTTGAGATCACAATGATAAGAGTGCAATTTGTGGCAATAATGGCTAAACCCATCAGCTGCCGATCTTTATGTGTCAATGCGTTTAGATCAGTGAAAGCAAACACATATTTAAGATATGCATAAATATTTGAAATTACATTTTTCTGGCCATTTTAATTAAGTTATTTGAAAGCTTAAAGTGTCTAGTTTCAGGTAATAATTCTGCCGCCATAACAAGAAAAACATTTAAAGAACAGTTCGCGCGCAATCTGGCTGGTAAGGTAAGATATTCCTTCGTTCCTTTCTTTCTTAATACTATTTTTTTTCTACACACTGCTAAAATAAGAAAATAAATATTTACAATAATGAGCTATAAACTTCATTCTTGCATTAAATAAAAGCTTATTAAATGGTTCTGTAGTAGAATAATTATTAATCTAATCAAACAGATATGAGTGTCAGAGACCAAGGAAGAAATAGTAACTTTTAATTTTATTGCCGTTATAAGAAATGAATTCTAGTAGGAGGCTGTTTAGATATAATTAAATTATTTTACTACCAGCCCTTCCATATTTTCCAAGGAATCACTTAATCACCTAGGTTCCTAAAATTAATTATTTTCAAATACTCTAGAATTATTTTTTATACCGAAAAGTTTTTTTTCACTTAACATTTTTGGAGCCCTTCCAAAATCTTTTTGGAAGAACTGTCGTATTGCAATTTATTTATTTATTTATTTATTTATTTTAATGTCACCAGAATAACTATAAAGATTTTTAAAGAAATTGATTAAAAGTAGTGATTTTGAGCTACAACGTATATACATTTCTTCAAAGCTATCCTGCAGAATGTACAGGGAGTGCTTAAAATGTTGGTAATGCAGAGTGTATGCAGTAGTATAAGATACATTTTTATAGACTTTTTATTTACTATATTCTCTTCTTCAATCTCTTATTTGCTGTCGTTGACTGTTTTGTCCATGTTTCTACCCTGCATATATTTAGTTTTTCTGTCAATAAGTTTTGTCTATACAGGGAATTCAGGAGGTATAGTAAATATTATGGGGAATGATAGTGTGAACTATTCTGAGTAAACAGTTCATTTAAAATGTATCCAATTTCCAATAAATGTGGTACACACCTGTGGAGGAACGGTTAGCGCGTCTGACCGCGAAACCAGGTGGTCCGGGTTCAATTTCCGGTCGGGGCAAGTTACCTGGTTGATGTTTTTTCCGGGGTTTTCCCTCAACCCAATATGAGCAAATGCTGGGTAACTTTCGGTGCTGGACCCCGGACTCATTTCACCGGCATTATCACTTTCATCTTATTCAGACGCTAAATAACCTAAGATGTTGATAAAGCGTCGTAAAATAAGCTATTAAAATTCAATGAATGTGGAGATATAGCTGTTTAAATATTGCGGATAACAAGTTTACAAGTAGGAGCAAGTAAAAACAAATGAATTATTATTAATTTGCATGGTATCAAGGCATTTCAACGGTTCAATGCACTTTTCCGCTCTGATGACAACAGTAAGTGTTGCTCTTGTGAGATCGTCTTGCCGTTCTTTTATGAGGGCAGCACTATTCATTAATGCTAGCGATCAATTCGCCTCTTGCGTTTATTTTGTTTTTGTACACTTTGTCTTTCATACACCTCCACAGACAATAATCGACAGGAGTAAGATCTGGGGACCAACGAACGTGACCACCCAGACCGATCCATAGTTTGAGGAATGTGAGGTTTAAGATGATGTGTCACATGTCGGCTAAAATGTACGGGGGCTCCGTCATGCTGGAACAACATGCCCATCCTTGTAACCAAGGACACTACAAACAACTGTTTCTCTACACCCGTTATGAACAGTGCTGCCCTCAGACGATTCCAAAAAAGCGAAGAAGTACTATTCCTTTGTACTTAGTCAATAGTATGTAATCATTTGTACAATTTGCAAGTCTTTTTATGCGTAACATTGAAGTGCTGCATCTCCATACTCATTAAAAATTGGACACATATTTATAGTAGTTTTTTTTTACCCAGAATAGCTGGTACTGCCACTTCTTAAAACGTATACTATTCCTCCAGAATAATGCTCTATATCCTTATTTTTCTTCTAACTACCGGTGGGTGAAAATCTAATGCAATTAATAAATATTAATTCAATCCTACAAACCTGATATTGCTCTGAGCAGATATTTTTCTTGCTTGACAACTGCCTGGCATTTATAAAAGGTCTTTCAGCAGGTTTTGCAGGATAATGTTTTAACTGTGAGGCAACATTTTTTTCTGCTTGGGAACATTTGAGTTAATTAATTCGCGGGAGCGCACGGTCTATTTGCGAGGGAGCACTACTGTGAGCATTTGAACATAAGGTCGAAAGCTGAAAGTTCTTTCAGCAGGTTTTGCAGGATAAAATTTCAACTGAGACACCAATTTACTCTGTTAAGGAACGTTCCAGATATTCAGATGGCACGCACGGTCTATTTGCGAGGGAGCATTCCTGTGAACATCTGCACACAAGATCGGCAGCTGACGGTTGATACAACTGTTAACAAACTTGAATATCATCAAGTTCAGTAAGAGTAATCCTACTGAAAACCTACCAAAAGCTGAAACAATCGAACGAGCTTGAATGTATCTTTCAGCAAATGCTTGACATTAATTTATAAAACTTCCTCCAGCAGGTTTTGCAGGATACGATATCAACTTGAGACACCAATTTATTCTGCCAGGGAACGTCTGAGTTATTGTGTTGGAGTGCACGATCTATTTGCGAAGGAGGACTGTAATGAGCATTTGCACATAAGATCGGCAGCTGACTATTGAAACAACCGTTAATGACTTGAATATCGTCAAGTTCAGTAAGAGTAATCCTACTGAAAACCTGATATTACTTTGAGCAGAAATTTTTATTATACGACAACTGCTAGGTACTTGTACAAGTTCTTTCAGCAGGTTTTACAAGATAAGATTATTTCAACTGTGATGCACCAATATAGTCTGGTAGGGAACGTTCGAGTTATTCCTATGGTATGCACGGTCTATTTGTGAGTATTGCATTGGTATGCACATTTGCACACAATATCGGCAGCCAATAGCTGAAACAATCAAACGAGATTAATTGTCGTCAAGTTCTGTAAGAGCGATCCTACTGAACAAACTGCTATACCTCTGAGCAGATATTTTTATCTTTCGGCAAATGTATGAAATTTGTAAAACTTCCTTTAGTAGGTTTTCAACTGTGAGCCACCAATTTATTCTGCTAGGGAACGTTTTAGTTATTATGCTGGTCTGTGAGGGAGCACTGCTAGGAGCTTTTGCACATAAGATCGGCAGCTGACGTTGGAACAATTGTTAACGTACTTGAATATCGTGAAGTTCAGTAAGAGTGACCTTACTGAAGAACAAATTTGATATAGCGTCAGCAGCTGACGGTTGAAACAATTGCTAACATGCTTGAATGTAGTCAAATTCAATAAGAGTAACCTTACTGATGAACAAATCTGATATTGCGTCGACAGCTGACGGTTGAAACAATTGTTAACGTACTTGAATATCAACAAGTTCAGTAAGATTAATCCTACTGATGGGCAAACCTGGTATTGCTTTGAGCAGAAATTTTTTCTTATATGACAAAATTGCATGACCCTTAGAAGTTCTTTCACCAAGTTTTGGAGGATAAGATTTTAACTGTGGCACCAATTGAAAATTGTGATCCCAAAACTCGCTCAGTTTATTTGGCCATTTTTAAGATATATACATATATATGATTATGTTTGAGACCTCTATCATATTTTAAGATTGTTTTCTTCCAAAACAACGCCAATCCTTGTCTAAAAGTTTGTGATATTGTGAATGTCACTTGAAAACTCGACACATTGGATAAAATCTGTACACCAGTGGATAAAAACTAGCCCAGTGCTTCAATAAAAATGGACTGAACGCGTTTTGGGGTAACACTCTTCAATTTATTCTGCTCGTGAACGTTCGATTTATTTCGCTGGCGTACACAGTCCATTTGAGAGGGAGCATTGCTGTCAACATTTGCACGTAAGGTCGGCAGCTGACGGTTCAAACAATCGTCAACGAATTTTGAACATCGTCAAGTTCAGTAAGAGTGACCCTACCTGTTGTTTCTACACGCAGATCGTCAGAGTTTCACCTGGCACTGCACTCACCACCACTCTCACCCGGCAGCACGGTTCATATCGCGCTGATCTCCTCACCCTCCACAATGTCCTTATCGGTGGAGTTGACCCTCGTCTGCCGCAGGGTGCCCACGGACCCGGCGGAGCTCCTCGGACTCGAGCACTCCTTGAGGTGGGTGCAGGAGCCGTTGTGCCGCGGCGTGCCTCCGAGTCCCTTCTTGTTTCTGAGGCTGCCGAACTCCCCGCCGTCGCCGGCGCTCCGTCGTTTGCCCACCCCGCCCAGCGAGGACCTCCCGCTGACGGCCTCGTAGCCGCACTTTCCGTCGCAGCACCACGACGGGTAGTGGGCTGTGAGGATCTTCTTGAACGCCTCGCGGAACTCCGTGTTGAAGATGGAGTAGATGATGGGGTTGAAGGCCGAGTTGGAGTAGCCGAGCCAGGTAAGCACCTTGAACACGATGCCCGGGATGCAGGTCTTGCAGAAGGCGGCCACGATGTTCACGCAGAAGAATGGCACCCAGCAGATCAGGAACACCCCCATGATTACCCCCACCGTGATGGCGGCCTTGTGGTCCGACACGTGGTAGGGCGAAGACTGGTGGTGCACCTGCGGTATGAGGAGAGTGTCTTCTGTATACAGAGATCTAAATACATCGTGTCTCTGAAACTCCGTTCATTTCTTTAAATAATACTGAACAATAAATGTTGTTCTGTTTTTAAATGTAGTTCTGTTTATAAGTATGCATAAGGGTGTAATTATTTGACTTATTTGAACTGTTGTATCAGTGAAGCGAGGTGAGTCAGTGAAGTTATGGTTTTACAGTGCAGTGAACAGTTCCGATCAGTGATAATTTATAGCGTCAATGAAATGTGTTCTATAGTGTCAGTGAAATGTGTTACAGAGTGTCAGTGAAATGTGTGCTAAAGTGTCAGTGAAATGCGTCATAGTGCCACTACAGGGAATGAGATGAGAGTAAAGTGAAAGACTATTGAAACTTATGTAGGGCCTATGCATAATTATGTAGGTTGTATTGTAAAAATTAGGTATTTTATTTATGTTTTATTATTATTGTGTTAAATTGTATTGTGTATAAAATTGTATATGTATTGTAAAATTGTATTGTGTACTGTAAATTTTATTGCGTATTGCTTATCATTTTATTGTGTATTGTTTATATTGTATATACCACTGCCACTGGGTACTTGCCCACTTGCAGTGTAAATAAATACATACATAAATACTCGTATGAGTCACGTATAAAGTTGGATGGGTTTTGAATGAGTATCAGGGGGATGAAACTTATATTCAATTAATTTTTATTTTCTTTTAAATATTAAAAGTTGTTGAACCAGCATATTCATCCATCTCTGATGGCGTGATTTGGATTGCCTATCGGGACGACGTTTCTGGGACAGCCTGTATACATTTTTGGGCACACTTCTCTTTTTTCAAAGTTTTTATTCCGATGATTTTATAGTATATTACGATAGAAGATTGGAAAGTGCTTTCTACAAAATCGAGGAAAATTTTGAAAAATGAACAGAGCGAGTGTATTGTACAACATTTTTTGAACGATCATATTTTTAAAATTGCAATACAATATATTTTGAATTTAAAATTTAGAGCAATATTATTCCAAAGCCTTCTCAAAACTGTACTGTAATGGTAACTAAGTAACAATAAGTGCACTGTAATGGATCTATTTCAGTATAGTTTTATGTTATGACGAATGTTTTTCCTAGCAACGAGTTTCTGCTGGAATTCTAACTTTCAAATCCTAACAACAATAATAGCTGTAAATACAACAGAAACACGATCATGCAAAAATATAATTTTCACAATGTCTTCAGAGTAGCTTCTTAAGTTATTCTATTATGTTTCGAATAACTATGATGAACGGCTCCAACGATTGTTTTCTTATATTCTTGCTTTTAATTATGACCCAAACTTCTTACGTCCATGTTCACTGGAATGTTTAACAAACTATACATAAAATCAAACACACAACACCAAATGAAGTCCTATTGTTTGTTTGTTTATAAATTAGCATTAGGAAAATATACATTACTGTATATTTAAATATAAAAAATGAATAAATTTTTATTTTGAAATTGGTGTTTTTTCATAACTTTTAGCAACAAGTGAGGAATAACGGTATTTTAAAAACAAGTGGTATTTTTCTTTTTATTATCTGTTTCATTTCTCTTACGGTACAGACTTACAGAGCACTTCAGTGTGAGGAAGGAGGGTACAGTCTCTGAATAATTTTTTTTTTAAATTTTTATTTTAGTTGGTTAACGACGCTGTATCAACTACTAGGTTATTTAGCGTCGGTGAGATTGGTGATAGCGAGATGATATTTGGCGAGATGAGGCCGAGGATTCGTCATAGTTTACCTTGCATTCACATTACGGTTGAGGAAAACCTCGGAAAAAACCCAACCAGGTAATCAGCCCAAGCAGGGATCGAACCCGCGTCCGAACGCAACTTTAGACCGGCAGGCAAGCGCCTTAACCGACTGAGCCACGCCGGTGGCTTTCTGAATCATCACTAGATACCTACATACTGCAGGTCCCCCTGGATGTGGGATTGACACAACGTGGGGGCACCTCAGAGACATCACAGTACAATCGCAACCAATCAATCTCGTAGACGGAAGACAAAATTACAAGTAATCATCAATTGGAAGTAATCAGATGGCGATGAAAGAGTAATGGACCCGGCCAACTAGTCACTCATAACGAGTGCACCTCAGCACATGTGTGGACTTCAGTCCTACATTCATAGACATCTATGACGTAGTGCAGAGGGCGGCCACTAGAGGGAACCCAAGAGTTGGAACTTAAACTGGGACGATTCTATCCGACACCGGGATGGGTATCCGGTGTGGCTTAGTGGATAAAGCATCAGCACGTAGAGCTGAAAACCCGGGTTCAAATCCCGGTGCCGGAGAGAATTTTTCTCCGTTTCCATTACTCTTTCATCGTATGATGACGCAGAATATCTGCATGGAAATATCATATGTACTTCGGCACATTAAAATAATATATATGATATGCGTAAATCACTTCGTGATTTAAGAGGGCGCTTATTCCGTCGGATCCCGGCCAACTAGTCACTCATAATGAGTACACCTCAGCACATGTGTGGACTTCAGTCCTACGTTCATAGATATCTATGACGTAGTGCAGAGGGCGGCCACTAGAGGGAACCCAAGAGTTGGAACTTAAACTGAGGCGATTCTGTCCGACACCGGGATGGGTATCCAGTGTGGCTTAGTGGATAAAGCATCAGCACGTATACTGTTTTCGCTGTAAGAAAAATCCTAATGTAAACACAATCACCTGGCTGTCATACCCGTGATTGGCTCACAGTCGAAACACTCACACGACGCAGAAAAAATATAGTCCGTATTTGGAAACTATCATCTTGTATTATTATAAAATAAAAAATTGAATTCTAGTTGTTAAATACAATGAAACATATACTATAACTTCACTCATATGTAAAACGATATGTAAAAGAAAAGCTAGTTTTATATTTTGTTATGTACTATGAATGCGGATGAATACCAACAGTAATACCGAGGTAATCTGTTCTCGTAACAAGCTAGCGTCACTAGAGTTCGTAGTTGTTCACGTAAGCACGTTGTACTGAAGTATGGCGTCTGCATCCTCGGTGTGTGTGGTTATTAAACATAAGAGTAGAAACCCTCTCAAAAGCGGAGAAAAAAAGTAATCTTAAATGTATATAATCAGTTATGTGAGATTTAATTACAGTAATTATAAAGTAAATGTTTCCTAAGCAAACGAATGCATAGTAGTGAGGTTAGGTCTACTTGACGAGTAACGGGAAATGTTTAACATGAAACAGAATGTACAACAGTAGGCGGGAACATGTACTGAGAATCTATGGCGCCAAACAGCGGCCAATGAAGCCTCACTTCAGCATTGTTTATATTAGGATTTTTCTTACAGCGAAAAGATTATAGAGCTGAAAACCCGGGTTCAAATCCCGGTGCCGGAGAGAATTTTTCTCCGTTCCATTACTCTTTCATCGGATGATGACGCAGAATATCTGCATGGAAATATCATATGTACTTCGTACATTAAAATAATACAGGGACATCATTTTATTTTTACTCACATTTTTAATATCAACCTGGCTATATCTTCGGATTAAAGGTCTAGAACCGGAAACACCGCTTGGTCCCCCTTCCAAGACTGGATTTCGATGATACTGGCGTAAAATACAAATCACTTTACTAGGTATAGGAGGGAAGAAAAGTAGTTCATCCATTTATGTAAACTAGGAAATATCGCAATTTTGAGTTTTATAATTTTCATTACGTTTTTTGTTTAATCAAAATACAGTACTGTATTAACACTTGGTGTTTTTACTCAGGAATTGAGCTATCCATTCGGACGTATTCATTATGCAGTGTATATTATACTGTCTACAGCACATTAGCGTACAATATAGAGAATGAAGTTAAATTGGAAAATAATCATAATATGGATATTTAAACACATTTTTTAAATGGCAGCCGTTCATTTCGATACAGGCTTTAGTTCTTTTGTGCATATTATCGCACTATAGACTATTGTACCTAATCCAATTACAATTTTCGTCTTTCGTACGAGTAACTCATGTTGAAATAATTCTGTACTTAGTCTATAAAAGAGTACCTTACGTACTGTAAATTTAATCTTCATTTCTGCCCGATCCGAAAAGATAAAATTACTCACAAATGCTATCTGCTGTCCGTTCAAGTGGTTTTGTCACAGGGTCGTAGAAAGAGGAGAGGGGAATCACGTGGCAGTTAATTACTTAACGAGGCCCTTTTATTTAAGTTATTTTAAACAGTTGTATAATATTACGTAGACGTCCAATTCATTAATTAATGTTTTCAGAAAAGAGCTAAGACAGCCCAGCTACTAGACTTTACAGAGGGGCGAACAGAAGCAGGTGGGGGAAACCGGGATGCGACGTAGGCAAACGGACGACAGTACCTGTGCGGAAATATGATTGAATATTGAAAGCTCTTTCGGCACTGGAAAACGCGAACATATTTATGGAACGTACAATACTCACTAACTCAGTGCTACATACGCGGCTTCGGTTCTGTGTGGAGGACGGTTGGATGTTTACTAGTAGAGGGGGTGGAAGTGAAGTACATTCAAAAACTCAGGTACAATAAAAATTGAAGTAATAATAAAATGATGTCCCTGTATATGATCAGATGGCGCTACTGACCTGGATCTTATTGTGGGTGGGCGAGTTGGAGTCCAGGGTGGCCCCGAAGTTGGTGGTAGCCGAGGACGCAGTCAGAGGACGCGTCACGGCGCGTATATTCTTGACATGCTTCTGCGCGTAGAGGTAGAGGCGGCAGTAGATCCCCAGCATCACGAAGGTGGGGAAGTAGAAGCTGATGCAGGAGGACACCACCGCGTACGTGGGCGTGAGGTCCAGCGCGCACGTGGGGTACTCGGTGTCGCCCACCTGGTGCACGTAGGGTTCGGGCGGGCGGTGCAGCCCCAGCGAGATGGGCAGGAAGGAGATGAGCGCCGCCAGCAGCCAGATGCCCGCTATGGAGCCGACGGCCACCTTCCGCGTCACCCAGCGCCCGTACCTAGTGCAGACCACGTCCAACTCAGGCACAGTTTTACTTCGTTTGCGTTTTCGTGACGTTATTAACGGAAGAGGGACATGTCATCGTCCTTAGTCCTGAGACATGAATAGGCTAATTGGTTTTTATTTATTCCTTCAGGAAAAAATAGGCATAAAACCGAGATTATTAGCATCTAAAGACGGAGTTGCGTCAGTCTTAGGCGAAAATCTGTCGGTTTCATCCAAGTGACCCTAGAACAGTCTTGCGATGGTGACCAGTACTTTCGAGCGAGAGTTCTTTTCTGCCCGCTGCGCGCGCGCGGAGCTCTTTTACCTGTAAACATTGCTAAAGGATGCACAGATCTTAGAACACAGCGCATCATGACGGAACGGAAGCGCTTATAGCTTTCAAGGAAGAGTGGAAGATACAATATTTATGCTTCGAACATGGTGATGAAGTCCAGTGTTTGTTGTGCAAAAAATATATCATTTGCAAAAAAGCAACATAAAACGGCATTATGAGAAATAAATTTAATTCGGAATTGACATCGAAGGTAATTAATTTACATTTTGGTCAGTAGGTTGTATCTAGATTCCTTTTATTTCTTTATTTTAAATGTATTGTTGATGTTTTATTTGTTGCTTGTTTCTGGATATTTACTTTTATTAGACTACGTGTTTCTTTAATTTATAAATAATATTTTATCTTTGATTGCACTTTAACTTATACTATTACTAAGCTGAAAAAGCTAATTCACTTTTACTCAAATAACTATTTTCATGATTTTGAGCAAATATGAACTAAACATTTTGAAAACTTTGATGCACAGAGATTTTTTAGTAACGTCAATATAAAATATACTTTAAAATATAATTTCAAAACTATTAGACCTAATTGCACCAAATTTTGTACAGATGATATTATTACAGATCTGTTTATACAGTTTAAATTTCACCAATTTTGGCCGAAAATTGTGGAACATTTAAAAATCATACTTATCCCCTTAAATGATCGACCCCAAAAATTACGATGGCTCTCAATATATTAATTTAATCAATTTGTTTTTTCGTGTTATGAGCATCTCACAAATCACTCTAAGAAAACTCATTACATAATCACGACTGGAGAGTAAGGACTACAACACAATCAATATACTCTATTTCAATCAATATTGCCATTATTATTTTTTCAACAAATACTCAAAAGTACTTAGAGATCACACACGTCGAGCAGGTAGATCCTATTAGTTTCTCCTAACCAATGAAGTGAAGTATTTACATAATAAATAATTGCTTTTAACAAGAAAATGGTTTACATACAATTAACTTTTCCTATTTCTCTTTTTGTTCCTAAAAACCCTTCCCTTTGCGGTTTTGTTTATACATGTACATGTATATTAAATAACTTAGTAATTAGCCCTATTACATAGCCAGAAATTTAGTAAGGCAAGTTATCGTAATAATTGCTGCCTTTATTCGCTGTACTGTACATCCCTGATGTGTTCGTTACGACGTTATGTAGTGGATGCGCTATGCCAGGCATGTCAATTGATGCCCACAGGAGCAAGCGCGCGCTTTAGAGCCCAGGAGAGCCTGAGCGCTTTACAGCGGAAAGGAAAGAGACAGACGAAAGAGGTGGTATATGCCGCTTAGTCGAGCTATATTCAGGGATGGCCAGCACTGATTCAATTGATAAAGGGAAGAGAACTTATTAAAACTGTATCCATGTTAATTTTTCGATTTGCCTGAGAAGTATAAGTGCATTATAAGAATGTAAGTTTTAATATTTTAATGCTCATTTTTCACAAGTTTGATTTTTTTATTCAAAAGGAATATTGTCTCAACTTTTCGTATAGAAAAGTGAAATTTTCGGGTATAGGCCTATTTATTTAGTAGCCTTACAGAATGTTCCGTAAGTCTAATATACCGTATATACGTATTAATGAAGATAGTGTATTGAAAATTTGGAAAACATTCGAATGGAAATTGTTTGTAAGGAAATGAATTAACAAAGCAACTACTGTTACATCATAAGCAAAAGATACGTGCCCATGAGTTGTAAAAATGTCAGCTCTATAGCTTCAGCAGATTTCGAGAAAATAATTTAATATTCTGATGATACGAAGTTGCTCACAAATATCACCTTAAAAGCATAAAGTGATAAGAGTTTTGTTATGTAATATTAGTTACACTTAAAACAGATACATTACCTAAGTAACTTTGCTTTGTACTGTAATATTGTTTTGATTAGTTTATTGATTACTTTTGTAAGGCTAAAGATACCATCAATATAAATTCCAACTTATCATTTCATACTCAATCTCTTTCTTTGGAATATCACTTTCTTTATGAATGATGTATTTCATCCGCTTAATACAGTATAATATTATACTACTATGGAATTTAAGTGAATATTCCTTCTTAACTCTCTATTATGTTATTAAGATTAAAACACAAATGCAATATTAAGAAATCAGTGTTAGTACTTTTCCTTTACAGGCAATATAGATAATATTAAACAGAAAGAAGACATAAAATAAGGACATAAAATTTCACGTTCCGTTTGAAGTTTGTGCACCACTGTTTTCTTAATCCAACAGGCTGCTTATTCATATACACAACCCTTCCTCTTTCCATACTTAGCGCTTGCTGCCCGCGCACGACGTCAAGGTCAGAAAAATGCGCTTGCTTTGACATCACTGCCCTAGAGTAATAATATTAAAAACAACTAGAGAGAAATAGTTAAATTTCTATACAGTATTAACAACCCCTACACTGCCGTACCACTTGGACTGTTTGTATGTTAACAGTTTGGCGTCTAACCTGAGCGGGTCCTTGATGTGAATGTAGCGGTCCAAGGAGATGGCACACAGGTTGAGGATGGAGGCGGTGGAGCACATGACGTCGAAGGCGATCCAAGTATCGCAGAACTGCGCTCCGAACATCCAGTAGCCCAGTAGGTCGTTGACCACGGCGAACGTCATCACCAGACTGGACACGAACAAGTCCGCGATGGCCAGCGACGCCAGGAACAGGTTGCCAATCCGCCGGAGTCCGCGGTCCGTGTAGATGGCCACGCACACGAGGATGTTGCCCGCGATGGACAGGAATATGACCAGCGACAAGAAAACACCTACAATGCAATGGCAACTCATTACCAAGGTTGGCGAATTTTTGTTTAGTGTTCGAATTTCGTCACAGATCGAAATTCAGTAGCAGACGAAATACAGCTCTGTTATTACTCTGTGAACAATTATATTATAATAAGTTATATCTCATTTTCTTCTGAATTATTTTCAAAATTGTGTTTAAAGGTGCGTACTATCCACACTTCACGAGATGATCTCTGTGAGGGGGAATGGTCCTTGCGGAGTAAGAGTCGACGGTAAGGAAATGTACAATAACTTAAAGCGTCTGAAAGAGCAGGTAGATGAGGGTGGTGCCCAGTGGCGGCTCGTGATAAAATATTATATGTGTTCACAATTTTGTGGTTCCAAAATCGAAGAGAATTTGAAATCGTACTTTTAATCTAATATGAAATGTCATGATTCCAATGTGCCACTATCGAAAAAAACCGTATATAAATTCAAAACAACATATAATAATAATAATAATAATAATAATAATAATAATAATAATAATAATGAAATCCAGTTTTTTTATTTCCAATTTTTCCTGGTAAGCCAGTTTACCCAGTTCTTTACTGTTCAAAATTGCTTGAACAGAGTTCATTGTTTACGTTTGCTAAAAATGAATACATACCACAGTCCCGTTATTTACAAACACGTGTGCTCAGTAATATATTTTGATTCACAACACACTGATACACTATAGCCTATACCAGTACTGTAATCCCATTCGCATAGATTGATTACTATAAATACAAACCAGTAAATATTATTCTTAAATATTATACACCACCATACAGATACTTAAATTCAGCCACCACGTGTTTAAAAGTCAAACTGTGCTATTATGCCGACACTGAAGTGTAGTAATTCACAAACTACACTCTCGTAGCAGCACTGTACACACATCCTCGTAAAGTAAACGTTCCTACAGTCAGATGCTGACATCTACAGGCTATTAAATTTCCTCCTCGAGATATAGCACGTGAACGATAGGCGTCGATACACCTGACATCTGTAGGATAGATACTCATCATGTTCACTTAACGCTTTGTGCTCTTGACGAGTCATAAGCGGCCAGCTAAAGAGAATTTTCTCCCGCGCATGCGTGAAATTCCTATAACCACCTTGAAAAGAGCACGGCTTGTACGCGAACGGATGTTGCCAAGTTTACATAAGAAGTTTATGCAAGATGCTGGAAGTTTAAAATACTCGATTCTGATATTATACATTCCCACTACGTCAATACGGTATCAAATAATAAAACTAGTCGTGCATTAATGGAAACAAGGTGTTCACGTGCTCTTGTGCTCTTATTGACCCACCGCCACTGGTGGTGCCATTGACTGGCTGGGACAAAGTTCAGTGACATTCAACCAGAAAACGTTGGTTTTGCAAAATATGCAAGCATTTTAGTTACTGTTGACATTTTATTGTATGATGTTTGTGTTGTGAATACTGTGGATAACAAGTGTAGTTTATATTAAAACATTCTTGAGTCAGATTTTAATGTCTTAAGTTAACTTAAATATCGTGCCAGATTGGCTGCATTACGCTTTAATCAGGCAATTATCTTAAATTCGTAATTTAGTTAGACAATGAGTTACGAAGTTGTTTGGTCAGTGAAATATTTAGTTAAGTAGTTTTAAAGCGAAGTAGAGTTTTGTTTCATTTCAGTAGTGTCACATATCAGTTATCACAATGTTTACAAAGTGTAAAAATGGAAAAACTATACATAGTGAAACACGACAAAGTATAGCGAATGTAACAAAGATGTGTGATGAAGAAGCAAGGCAGAAGAGATTATTGTGTCCTTTGATGAATGCTACAGAAAGGACTGCTAAATACGCAGGTATTAATTTTTTGTAATTTAATACTAATTTCATTCACATTGACAATAATACTCTCATAATGTCAACATTAAATTATTGAAACTTACAATAACTTCAGTTAACCACGGGCGTGACTTCGAGAGGGGAACAAATTTAAAACTTTAGTTAGCTCAAAAGTATAAATGAAGCTTTAATATTTCATTTACAGACGTGGACAAATTATTAACAAAATTGACGATTTTTATGATAATTCAGTTTACAAAATTTGACTTTTCAATTTAGACTACAGTTGACAATTTTGCATATTTATGTCATTACAGTAGATAGAAATAGGCCTATGCAAAAATGTCAACTGTATTCTAAATTGAAGAGTCAAATTTTGAAAAAATATATAATGAAAATATTCAATGTTGCTAATAATTTGTAAATGTGCAAAAATGTCAACTGCAGTCTAAATTGAAGAATCGAATTTTGTAAAAATATATAATAAAAATCTTCAATTTTACTAATAACTTGTAAATATGCAAAAATGCCAGTGCAGTCTAAATTGAAGAGTCAAATTTAGTAAAAATATATTATAAAAATCTTCAGTTTCGCTAATAATTTGGAAATATCCGAAATATCAACTGTAGTGCAAATTGAAGAGTCAAATTTTGAAAATATACAATACAAATCTTCATTTTTTTAAATGTGTAATTACGCAAAAATGTCAACTGTATTCTGAATTGAAGAGTGATATTTTGTAAAAATATATACTAATAAAAATCTTCAATTTTGCTAATAATTTGTCCACGTCTGTAAATAACATGCAGCATTATTCTCGTAAAAATTTTAATTTATATATATTTAAAAAATCTTAATAAATTAAATAATTAAATTAATAAATTAAGGTAGTAGCAGCAGCAGCAGCAGCAGTAGTAGTAGTAGTAGTAGTAGTAGTAGTAGTAATTACTATATTGTAAACCAAAAATATAATATTTACATTGACTGGTGTAGTATAACACTGTCGCTGAATAATTGCTTTCCGTAATTAACTTAATTATAGATATTAAATGAATAATATGTAGCCTGTATGAATTAATAATCCGGATACAAAGTTAATGTTTTACTGAGGGACAATGTTTTCACTGTAGTTGATAGCGAAAGTTTAGAGCACACAAACCCGATTCTGTCTCGATGTTTGGTTGTGAGAGTGGGGGAAAACCTTGCATTTCTTGCTCGGATCATCTCGTGAAATGTGGACAGTACACACTTAGCGAACGAACAACGAACGAACGACAAACGAATGCATTCGCTTATTGAAATCGGAGCGTGTGTACGTCGCAACAAAGGCAAACCGATCTTTTGGTTTGCCTTCGGAAGTGATCCGTCGCTTGTCGGTACATCAAAGAAAGTCGGTATTCGTTGTGGACGGGATTTGCCACTAGTTTGTAGTTCGTAGCAGAACGCAGCGCTTAGTTCAATTTCACCAACAGGATGTCAAAACTGGAGTGGACGGAAGACGCTGTTATAAATCTTATTAATGCATATAGGGACCAGGAAACTTTATGGAATCCCAAGCATCCTCTTACCACAATAAAGTAAGAAAACATGATGTTTGGGAAGCTATTGGAAAGATGTTCGTTCAGCTGCCAGGTAGTCGAGTCAAACACGTGCAAAAGAACTCTCCAAGACTGTAAATTGGGATGCAAAATTGAACTGCAAATAATAATGGACATGAATAAACCAAAACTAAGCTCAGTAAGAATGAACTTACCTAAAAAAAACTAAACCAAAAGTTAGAAAATAAGAAATAAATTATTCAAGACAAATTTTGTTACCTACATCGCTCATTTATCTTGCAAAGCCACCTTAAATAAACGCAGAGTAATTTGTTTTCACTTTATCATGTCATCGAGGCGGCACTGACATAAAACGCATTGTTATTTTAAAATTTATATAATTATCTAGTTAAATATCAATCCTACCAAAATTTTTCATGGAATAAAACTTGTCGGAAACATTTTGAAAGCAACTTTTGTTATGTAATATTGTCCTAATAGATCAATAATAAGCGAGATATTTCGATTTATTTACTTCAGGGCACTTTATAACCTTTCTTTTAAAGGAAGTATTTAGAATGCAATGTAACTTAAAATCGAAGTGAGCTATAACTTATTTTACACACAAATTTTTGTAGAAATCGGTTCAGTCATTATCGCGTGAAAAAAAGGTAACAAACAAAAAGACATACAAACAAAGATTTCAAAAATATAATTTTGAGTCTCAGGATAGTTGATTATTGCATGCATGTTAATATAAATTTTTTAAGCGAAAATTACAAGAAAAATTTAGGTCACAGTTTCATTATTTATTTATTTAGTTATTTCTATAACAGAGCAAAGCCCCAATTACGACAGACAGTACAAAAATTTGCTTACAACATAAAATTGGAGATAGAATGAAAAAAGGGATAAAAACACAAGATACAAGTGTAAATACAAATGAGAAATGAGGAAAAATAACAAATACATAATACGTAAGCAAAAGACACATATATAGATATAAATGAAAAATACAAAATAAAAAAATAAAAAATAAATACAGTAATCATAACCAAAAGATGTAAAATTAGCTATAAATGGCAAATTATATAGTAACAAATAGCAGTACTATAGATTATGCATAAATTACCAGCTTTAACAAAATAATAATAATAATAATAATAATAATAATAATAATAATAATAATAATAATAATAATTATGATAACGATGACAATAATAATTACCATAATAATATTAATAATGTAATTATATAATGATTTAAATAAATCGACATTTTCAGTAATTCCGAAAATCTTATATAATTATAAAAAATTGGAAGCGTTGAAACGAAACTAAATCCACGATCGGGGGACTGAAAAGAAATTTCAATTTTTTTAGGTTAGTTGTTTCATTACTATACAATTTTGTTATTCTAGGTTTAATTTGTAATTCAATAAATATAAAATATTCTTTGTTTTTCATTAGTCAGGTAATCTTTTCGTACTTTGATTTTTATTGTAATTGTAATTTTAATATTGTAATTTTATTTGTAATTGTAATTGTAAATTTAATATTAACTGTAATTTTATTCTTCATATTATAGTTGTAATCCCCTGTAGAGGGGCAGAGAAGGCCTGTCGGCTTTATCTCTACCAGGTTAAATAAATAAATACTAAATACTAATTGTAGTTTGCTGATTCTGATTCTCGCTTTAGTTTATTAAGGTCCATTATGTCCTGGTTAATGTCGCTTGATTTATCTACGTTAGTTTCAAAATCATTGACGTTAGTAATAATTTGAATAGTTTATTTCTCATTTTCTAAGTTTTGGTGTAGTTTTTTTTTTTTAGATAAGTTTAGACTTATAGGGCCGTATCCATAGACATTCTTAGCGCTAGCTTCCGGTGGATGATCAGCGAAGTAACGTTTTTCACATTCATAAACCAGTGTTAGCGCTATATGATACGAATTCTGTACAAGTAATCAGTCGATAGCCGGGGCTAGTTTAGCACGCTCGTAGCGCGGGCCAGCGAATAGGGATTATAAAGAATGGACATTGAACGAATTTTCCTGTGTTTTGTTTCTCTGTGCGCCAGCGGCTAGTTCCACTTTCAAGCGCTAGAGGTAGTGTAATCGAGCATACGCTAAGATAATAATTGAGAATAGAATTAAGACACAGGATCCAAACATCGCCTACCTTATTGCATAATCCAGTAACGCTTTGCTTCAAATAAATTCAAGTTAACCGCTTTTCCTTATTTCTCAGTGACAAACTAGTTGTAATAATAATATTTTATATTTCAGATATCATAAATTATATTATAAAATAATATAATACATTATAAAATTAAGTATAGAATTCGTTCAATATTTATATATAATATAATATAGGTATATGGTTTTACTTCTCGTAAGAGTTTTGTTTTTCCATTTTCAGCGCTATCAAATCATTACATATTTTAATTGTTGTTGGGGTCAACGTCTGAACTCTCATTATAAAGGAACTCTAGAGTCTAGACATTACAGTTAATGAAGGATTTATTATTTTATGGATCCAATTTATTTTATTTGAGTACATAATGTACCTAGATGTATTAATTGTATGTGTTATATTTCCGCTGTGTCGACTGCTAGCTGGTGTGATGTCAGCGCCAACTCTAGGGAGATAGCAGAATCTGACGCTCTAGCAGGCTTGAAGGTCATTGAAATCAGTCCGGCTACATCAAAGGTACCGACGCGAAGTGTTCATTCTTTATAATCCCTATTCGCTGCGCGGGCTAGCGAAATGTCTATGAATAGCACCCTTAGAGCTTAGTTATCTGGTTTATAGATGTCCATTTTGACTTTCTTAGTTTAGTTTTGATTTACGCGCATTGCTTTCGAATTTCTTTGCGTTGGTGTTGACTTCGTTAGTCTATTATTTATTATTTTTTCAAGTTTGATTTATTATTTTGGTTAGTTTTGCTTTTCTTACATTAGTCTGTATGTGCTGTAGTTAGTTGGGATTGAATTAGAGTCCACTTTCTCTCGCGACCCAGAAAACTGAATTGGAATAGAAGTTATCGCATTTGCAACGAGCCTTCTTTCCTTGAACAGTACACTGAGAACCACGCCGAAGTCAATCGCTCCTTACTCTTCACGAATAATCTGAAGTTACAACATCCTGATAAATATGGACGGAAATCTAAGGACTGCAAAATCTTTTCACTACTTGTCAGACGGGTTTATGAGTAACTGTCACTTACCCACGAGCACCACGGTGAGCGTGGTGAGTGCGTCGGGCTCTCCCTCCTCCTCATAGCCGGTGCTGTTGCCCGTTAGCGCTGTGGTCGAGACATCCGTCACAAGGTCATTCTGAAACAGGGGCGGTTATTCAGGTGAAGTGCGACTTCACTTATTTATGCGTAAAACACAATTTTATCTCGTACTATTAATTAATTCTAGTTATTACCGGTATCATATTTCTAAAACAAAAAAAAAAAAAGTTTTCTTTTCAGTCGTTATGAACAGTGTTTAGTTGTATAAATAGTACCTGTAACCGTCCACTGAATAGAATAATGTCAACTGTTACGACCGCCGAGCGGTGTCTATTGGAACTTACAATACTGTAGAGGTGAAATTATTTGGGCTCCCATTCTCATACAGCACTTGGTTTCCATGGTAACGTGACGTCACGCACTAAAGAAAGATTGTATGAATGAAGTGCGTTTCTGAGCCTTTCAGTTACGGAGAACCAACGAGTTAGAAAGAGAAAGATATAGAGTGGTCATTGCGCCGCCATGTTTGAAGAAAATTGAACGACCGTCGGTAATGAACTTATGCGCCCAAAACAAAGTGGGCGTGGTGATAACTGACATTAGAATCGTCAGCTGTCTTAATTTCGTTTGCATAAATCAGTTAAATTGAAGTGGAAATACCTAGTATTTCGTCAAATACGTGCTAGGAACTTAATCTAAACTTATGTACGCTAAATTTAAAACACTTGAGCTATTCCTAGAAGGAATGCTTAAAAGAATAACCTAAGCAAAATTGTCATGTAGTATGACAAGAAGTCCTAGCAAATACACTGAAGAAAATGTTAATATTCCTAGGTTCTTTTAAATGCGACCTGCAAGATTGCCTATAAAATGAACGAGTATGATTCGGATGATTTTATTAAATTGTTTTCCCAGTCTCTACATGTTGCAAAACTATTTACTATACCATATATATATATATATATATAATGAAAGTAGGCCCTATCTGTAGTAAACAACCTTTACCTCCAAGCTTGTAACGTGGGTGAAACATGACAAAACACGCCTTCAGTTTTTTTGTTACAGTAAAGTATAATTATTATCGAAATGTGAACGTGAGGCCAACAGCCGGCTGGTCTGTCTGAGCCTTTCAAGGGCTGTGGCACCACAGATAATTACTAGTGTATAATTGAGCACCCACGTACAATAATGGGGTAAGTAGTTACGAAATATATTCATACTTACCTCATTATTGCACGTGGGTGCTCAATTATGTTTTTTCATGTCCTTCCAGTCAAAATACTGTGAATTTTATTAGTTACAACAATGTAATTTATTCGTCACAACAATAATTCCTTTCTACAATTCACCTTAAACGCTCTCGTCAACAATTGGATCTTCACTCAACACAGTATTCGTTATAGCACTCCACCGACGACAATGACAATTTACTTGGACTATTACGCACAACAATGAACTGTTAATCTTAACTAATATTTACAAAGCACTATTTACAAATCAGAACTACCAGTTCTCAGTTCACAGTTCTTCTATCTCAGTCACTCGAGTTCACGGTATCTCGAACCACAGACCTTCAGAGACAGTTCACTGTACTCGAACTCGGGTCCCTCCAACTGCGGTCCACTGCACTCGAACTCAGGTCCCTCCAACTGCGGTCCACTGCACTCGAACTCAGGCCTTCGGATGCTGACGCAGATGCGGACGCACACTCGAGTCGAACTCCGGCTGGCTTGCTTGCTCTGGCTTTCTCACTGACTGAATAACTGAAAACTCTGAAACTGCTGTCGTTCCTTCGCGACCGTAATTTATAACCACAGTGACGTAACCTCGAAGGTTCCACCCGTCTCTAGAGACGGCATTCCAGAGAAATCCAGAGCCCTCTCCTCTCTACCAGCACCAGATGCGCGCGCAAACTCGTCGCGTGACGTAATACACCCTCTCTCTTCTCTCCACCGCGCGACGTCACTCAATGTTCCGTGCAGCCTGTGCGATCTGCTTTCATGCGGGACGCTGGTCGTGAGTTCGAATCTCACGTCGCTGTCACAATACTAACAACAATACGACCTACCCCAGAGTTTTGCGTTATTTTGGATGCGAGTGTCGAAATACAATTTTAATATTTGATTGCTATTACTAGGTTTGAAACGGAATTGTAGCGGTTTTATCCGTATTTAGTTTAACTTTATTACTAGTGAACCATTTATTTGATTAATCGTTTGTCTTCGAAATAGGCCTACTTCTTATAAGCTACAGCTCATCGTCTTCCTGTATAAGCAGGAAGGACAGAAGGAGCAGGAAGGATGCCGGTGTCGAAATACAGTTTTAATATTGTATTGCTATTTGTTTTTCACTGGGTCCGAAACGGAATTGTATTGGTTTTATCCGTATTTAGTTTAAGTACATTACCAGTGAACCATTTATTTTGTTTATGCCGGGCGTTGTTACACATTAATGCATGAAAAAAAAAATGCTGCTAATTAACAAAACTATGGACTTAACTTCATAAAATTTACATGAAATATGATATATCAGTTGCTTTTTCCTTTTGACATTGCAGTTATATGCAGCACACACAACAGGCATGTTTTTTCTTCGTTATTTTGTACTTCTTACCTCCGTTATACAACATTGTAAGCAGACGAATTTTTACAAAGGTGGGCGCTTAGTTCAGATCTGCCGTGTTTCGCGGTGGCACCGCAAAGAGCGCTGTACAGGACAACATGGCCACTCTATAGTCTTCTCTTTCTAACTCGTTGCGGAGAACTGTCAGACATGTTGTAGGTGGAGTAACCAGTTTGCAGACCTAACGGTACTAATAAGGGTTGAAGCTGGTCTCCAAGGCCGGGGGCTATTGTTTAAGGGCTGCGAAATTTTAGAGTATGTACTACCTGACTCGACAATACTATCCTCATTCATTATGTCGAAGCAGCCACCCCTGCAATAGTAAATTAGCTAGCTCTATGTTATTTTATCAGAAATACACCCAACATAGCCTACATTCGCAAAGTTTAAAAGTTGTTTTCCGCAGCGTGTATTATTTCCTACCAGGAGCTTGCCAGTTTTGTTCCAGCTCTTGTATTTGAAAGTTTAACGCGCGCGTGAATGTACACATGAAGTTTAATACTGTGTACGTACATATTAACTTATTATCTAGTATATTTAGAGCATATTAATGATAAGTGTACATATTGTATTAATCCTACATCATAGTGCATATTATATGTTTAATCACTATAGTGCTATTATACAAATACTTAGGTACCAGTACATAGAAAATATTGATAAATGAGTGCGAAATATGTATCCCGAAAATAGCATTGTTTGTTATTTATTAGAAATGCCGTTATGTAGACTTAAATATGAGGATAAGAAAAATGTTTTAAATCCTGGACGACGTACAGTCCCATTTGTTCTTTATTTTAACAAGTGCTAAGATAATAGAGAAGTTGTATAAAATAACTTTAAAAATTTTTTTCGATGAAAGAATATTTTGTGTTTGAAGAGATTAAAAAAAATTCAGTCGGAATGCTACATCACAGGAGAGATTTTCCTCATTACCCCCTAAGCTTTGCATAGAGGTATACTGCCCACCCTCAGTTAAAGTCAGACATTTTATGAAGACATAATCGACAGGTTTGCTGCTTTAAAAGATAGGAGGATTGACTCGGTATGCAAGAAATTGGGTGAGTCCTGAAATAAATTAGTTTTTTTTGTTTGCATGTGTTATAGAACTATTAAAATTGTACGTAGTTTACGAATAGTAGGCCTACTCATTGTATTGGTAAAACTTTATGCATTTGTGTATGTGAACAGCAAGGAAAGGAAACCCACAACACCTTCAAGCAACTAACATCGCAGCACTACATGAAATACATGTTTATTGCTCTATTGTTGCATCCCGAGCCTTGCAAATATGCAGTGTGACTCAAAAGGTTGAGCTGAAAGTGAAACACCTTATAGAAGGGTTGGAATATAACAATTTTACAATAGAAATTTATACTGTGGGAGTAATACTCAAATTATTCATGATTAATTCTATTGAGCTCTCGGCCTCAACTTAACTATAGTGAGGGTCATATAAGAACAATTCCTAAACAGCAAATATTGTCGTCTTGTCAGTGTTGCCAACTGTTACCAGATATCACAGGATCCTACGTACTAAATGATTTATTTACTTAATGTACTTTATGTTCGACACGGCATGGCGCGTCCTCAGGTTGCGGATAGAGGAGACGGCCTCCGGATATGGAGGGTAGCTGCGAATATATTGAATAAGCAGTCGTGGACAGCCGATAAGGGGTGGTCCTCCAGCTTGGGGGTTGGGCGAAGGGCTAACAACCCATCACCGTAAAAAGCAGCTTGTTACGAATCCCTACAATAAGCCTCGGAATAGGACTGATTCTCTGGCACAACCACAGCAAAGGAATAAGGTTTTGAGATTTGGCACTTGGAACGTAACTAGTCTTTATAGAACAGGAGGGGTAACATTAGTAGCTAAATCGAAGCGGTGGAAAAATTCAAATATCTTGGAGCAACAGTAACAAATATAAATGACACTCGGGAGGAAATTAAACGCAGAATAAATATGGGAAATGCCTGTTATTATTCGGTTGAGAAGTTCTTATCATCCAGTCTGCTGTCCAAAAATCTGAAAGTTAGAATTTATAAAACAGTTATATTACCGGTTCTTCTATATGGTTGTGAAACTTGGACTCTCACTCTGAGAGAGGAACATAGGTTAAGGCTGTTTGAGAATAAGGTGCTTAGGAAAATATTTGGGGCTAAGCAGGATGAAGTTACAGGAGAATGGAGAAAGTTACACAACACAGAACTGCACGCATTGTATTCTTCACCTGACATAATTAGGAACATAAAATCCAGACGTTTGAGATGGGCAGGGCATGTAGCACGTATGGACGAATCCAGAAATGCATATAGAGTGTTAGTTGGGAGGCCGGAGGGAAAAAGACCTTTAGGGAGGCCGAGACGTAGATGGGAGGATAATATTAAAATGGATTTGAGGGAGGTGGGGTATGATTATAGAGACTGAATTAATCTTGCACAGGATGGGGACCGCTGGCGGGCTTATGTGAGGGCGGCAATGAACCTTCGGGTTCCTTAAAAGCCATTTGTAAGTAAGTAAGTAAGTAAGGTTATTCTAAATAATTCAATAATTTGTAACATATTTTCGTAGGCTAACTATACGAGAAAGAGATCACATGTCAAGTATTTCGTCTGGCAATACGAAATTCATTGGTTTGACCCTAGATCATATATGAAGAGCTTGCGGGAAAAACGATGAATGTCACATTTCTATTAAGAATTACATAATGATCTAATTGAGTCTATAACTGCAAGATGTAGTGCTGTTTCTATAGAAAATAAAGGAAAGGATTGCTGTATTCGTGGTGATAATTCTCCTTTTTAGCATTTTTCATAAGAACAACGTTAAATTTCGCAGTAATCAATTGAATTAGATAATGACATCAACCTTATGAAAACTGTGACATTCATCGTTTTTTCCGCAAACTCTTCATATCTAACAGATATGTCGGGCTTATAGGCTTAGAGGTTAGCAACTTTTGTCAGGCTTACTACGCTGCCATCTAGTTGTTACATAAGGAGTCACGTCATAATTGTCATTTGAATTGTATTAGCGACTGTGCTGCCATCTCGTGTTCGTTTACGGCGGACAGGTGGCGATCCTGGCGGTTGTTCTCTTCAAATTGCTGCCGATTTTAACGTAGCGAGGAGTTATCTGTTATATATATATGATCTAGGGTTTGACTAAACAATTGACTCAAGAGGCCTAACCTAAAAATGTGTTTTGTTTGACCACATGAAATTATTAGTACTAACTCCAAAAACTTACCTGATTATAGTCTTGAATTATAACCACATCGCAGCACATAAAGTACTGATATTAATTAATTATTAGTATATTCAAATTTCACTAGTTTCCAGTAACCAGCTCAGAAATCTAGTATAATTTTAATTTCATGGAACTCCAGAACCGACAAATATTGTCGATATTTGTCTCAGCTGCCAACATACCAGTTACAAAATCACTATTGTGTATTTGTCAGTATCGAAATTCGAAACGAAGTTGGCAAAAGAAAATTCAACCTGCAAACTAGAAAATCACCACAATCCACTAGCATATGTAGTAATGGGAGAAAAATGGTTAGGTTTCATCCTTAGGGTATGAAGTAAGCTGACCCGGACTATAGAATTGGTCGCTTTCCTCCTTTACCTAATCTAACTACTTCCTCGATATTGTGGTCATTCAGGTTCAGCCCAAAGCTCACACTGTACAGTTGTCGCACTGCGTTATACGTGGAAAGTAACAGAGTCAGTAGGAGCCTGTGTGAGGAACCACTTGGTGGACAGCATGTCGAAAACAGCAATTTATGCAAAAATGTAATCCAGTAAATATTGCACGAACTTAATAGTTCATTAATTAATTTTTATTCCCATGACTATTTTCAAGCTTTTGAGCAAATATGAACTAAAATCTTCTAAACCTGTGACGCAAGAAGCCTTTTTGGTGACGCCAATATAATAGTACATTATGCAACGAGCCTATAATGATAGTAATTAAGACGTAAGTATGGATATTTATGAAACGAGCGCAAGCGAGTTTCATAATATTCATACGAGCGTCTTAATTACCATTATAGGCAAGTTTCATACGACTTCTTATGCTCGACCATATTTCTAACTTGAAATTATTCAGATGTATCGTATACATTTTATTTGCATCTGACAAGATTGGAAGTGACCTTGTTCTAGGTCGTGAATTGTGAGATGTGCGCAGACGCGAAAGTATTGATTTTTTTCCGAGGAACAATAATGTCATTGACCATGATGTAATCCCGTTAAACTTAATATAACCTTGATTATTGAATTCGACATTGAAAAACGAGATGACGAATTGAATTTATTTGAATATTATTTACAATTAACGCTAATTATTATAGTAACAGAACATAACCTTCTGCGACAGTATTCGATTTCCAGCCTCCGTGACTTTTCGCTAATTCTCTTCCGATTGCATATCCGAGAATAATCGATACTTGCGGTTTTATAACGGTACAAAGCTGTCTTATCATTGGCTGAACACCTGTAAGCTGAGTTGTCATTGTCTGAACACTTGTACTTTAATGAGGTGTACTTTAATGACATGCATTAAAGGACTGCTACCAGGTGTATAATTACTACATTTCGGCATGGTCGAGTATAAAATATATTTAAAAAATATAATTTCAAAATTATTAGCCTAATTAGTGCAGATAGTGTTGTAGGCCTGTTTCACAGATTTCGGATGAAAATTGTGGAACTTTTAAGGGGAGAGGATGGTAATTTTTTGTTAAAAAAGAGTACATTTTCAAAAAGAATATCTTTAAATACCCTGTGATATGTGTGGAATACATTGGATAACATTTTATGGGGATTTATGCCTTTATCTGATGTTGAGACGCCATTTTCAAACTTCCTGCGCTCTGGATTTTTAAATCACACTTCCCCATTGATTGTTGTTTCCGGTAACTTAATTTTTTTGCTACATTGCCAGACAGAAATGGATATAATTTCTGGACTATTGAAGATACATGCATAAAATTTAGAACACATATTCTTTAGACTATTAGGAAACTTTTCCCTGTAACAGCATTTTGCTAATTGATTTCGTTTTTAAAATATGTATGTTTGGAAAAATGATAAATACAAGAGTCTTATTAAATTTTAAGTGTTTACTTTACAAATGTAGGAACTAATATCAAAATTCTCTTACAGACAGTTTGTAGATCATGCTTTTACAAGTAAACTGTAAAAAACTGTTTGAATTTATCTATTAAAATGGCTTAGATATATCGGTTTTAGTAAAATCCTCCATTGGGTACATTTTTTTCAAACCTGAGCATCCAAATACTTTTTCAAAATATTTATATTTGGTTGAATTGCTATATTAATGAACTCTCTACATACAAAACATTAATGTTTTACACCAAATATCAAGAAAGTTTAAAAAAATATCATCCTCGCCTCTTAAAAAAATGTACTTACTTACTGGCTTTTAAGGAACCCGGAGGTTCATTGCCGCCCTCACATAAGCCCTCCATTGGTCCCTATCCTGAGCAAGATTAATCCATTCTCTATCATCATGTCCCACCTCCCTCAAATCCATTTTAATATTATCTTCCCATCTACATCTCGGCCTCCCTAAAGGTCTTTTTCCTTCCGGGCTCCCAACTAACACTCTATATGCATTTCTGGATTCGCCCATACGTGCTACATGCCCTGCCCATCTCAAACGTCTGAATTTAATGTTCCTAATTACAGTATATGAGGTGAAGAATACAATGCGTGCAGTTCTGTGTTGTGTAACTTTCTATATTCTCCTGTAACTTCATCCCTCTTAGCCCCAAATATTTTCCTAAGCACATTATTCTCAAACACCTTTAACCTATGTTCCTCTCTCAAAGTGAGAGTCCACGTTTCACAACCATAAAGAACAACCAGTAACATTTCTAACTTTCAGATTTTTTGACAGCAAACTGGATGATAAAAGCTTCTCAACCGAATAACAACAGGCATTTCCCATATTTATTCTGTGTTTAATTTCCTCCTGAGTATCATTTATATTTTTTACTGTTGCTACAAGATATTTGAACTTCTCCACCTCCTCAAAAGATAAATTTCCAATTTTTATATTTCCATATTCTACAATATCCTCTTCACGAGACATAATCATATACTTTGTCTTTTCGGGATTTACTTCCAAACCTATCTCTTTACTTGCTTCCAGTAAAATTCCCTTGTTTCCCCTAATAGTTTTTGGATTTTCTCCTAACATATTTACGTCATCCGCATACACAAGCAGCTGATGTAACCCGTTCAATTCCATTAAAAAAAAGTTCCCTCAAAATAAAAAGTGAAATTACTCAAACAGAATTGAATGGTAAGGTTTATTTATCTCATAATGTTATCGCCTACAGTTCTTACTGTTCTTCTAAGTTCAGCTTAAGCTATACTACAAAATGTTAGTGTGACGTAGCTGCTGTCGTTCGATTTTTAGGTCGGTTGAGAAATCAATGAAATCTTTTATCGATTCTGTTATCTGTGAGTGGCTTCAAATACCTCGAACAGTTGTGAACTGTGTCCTACAGCAATGCAAGCCACTAATGTCAGCAAATTAGTAGCATCCTCTTCCCCCCTACCCGACAACCACTCTCCCTGGCAACCACGGTCCTAGGAAGACCGGCAATTTGCGGTAGACCCATGCGATAACCAAGCGGTCACCTGGTTCCAAGCACTACAGTGGGCTAGCATGCAGAATAGCACCGCGTAAAATAGCTGTACACAGAAACGTAACTACACGGACACACTATATTACTAGGCATCGTCCTAATATGGATAATAAGGAGATGACTTTTCATGAACATCCGCTCCCTAATTATAATAATAAATTATTTAAAGAATATTTTGTCCTTTAAATATTCATAAATTTGTTCAGAAAAATGTAACTTTTCAGTCTGTAAAGTAATTTTAAAATGTTACATTTATTTGGTTCAAATTTCTGCACACTTAAAGGACAAAACTAAAACTCTTTGAATCATTTATTCTGCCCTCCCAAGCCAAAAGGCCGTATCTCAAAACTTGAATATTTTTCAGTATTGAGGATTTAGTGAATGATCAAAGCGCGCCTACTTTTAAAGTTAATTTATTGGAATTTTCAGCGTATTCATTATTGAAATATATTCAAAATATATAGAATACAATTTTTAGGCTAATTAGCTTACATTTTTGTGGACAATTTGAGATGCGCCTAATTTGCTACGTATTAATATTAATTGTTGAAGATACTGATATGCTTAGCAAATTAGGTGTATCTCATATTGTACATAAAAAACCAGTATGTGAAATTAATTCTGTTTTATTTTATTAATTATTTTTATTATTTTAATAAATTACAACACATACTGCATAGCAGTATTGTAAAAAATACTGCAATCTAAGACAAATATTATCTAGAAAATTAGTGAAGAGACAGCAATTTATTTACCAATCATTCTGTTAATAGTCTATATTAATGATACAAAGGTACAACATTGAAGTTGAAAATAAATGTTTGGTTATATTTACTAAGGTACACAGTTCACAAAACACTTCTACTTAAATTACTGAGGTAAATAAATTAATTAAAAAAATAACAAAACACTGAAAAGTTAGTTAATACCAAATAATTGATACTTGAACATAATAAAATTTTAGTCATCATTTACTGGAAGATACTCCCAAAATGTCAGTCTGTTTTTCATTATTCCACCCAAATTACGAAAAAATGGCACTCTTTTTTTTTTAGCAGGGAATCCAAGAGGTTTTCGTTGCTGCTCAGGACGTGGTAACCGTTCCTTCCTTCAGTTTATTTTTCCAGCCAGGAAATTTATATTGAATGATGTACCATCGAAGTCATTTTTGTACTGCATACTGTATGATCCTCTGGAAACCGTTATTCAACCATATCATGCAGACAGGTTCTTGAATGAATCAAGTTCAATTTATATTGTGACGAGTAGTCAGACCAAATGGAAAAAATACTGAAGCTCCACTGGCAGTACCTCAGTCTGGTAAGATGCTGATTTTACTCCATCTACAAAGTCTGCAAAATCATATACTTTATATCCACGTCTTTTCACTGACTGTTCTACTTTGTGATGAAAGGATCAGAAGGCATAAACGAATGTCCTGGTTCAAAATATCTTATCAAAATTTCATTAGTACTTACTTCATTTGAATTAACAATGTAAATCAAAAATGAAAAGAATGTCCGATTTTTGTTCTGGACCGTGCAATTGTCCAACCATAGAGTAATTTTGAACAATCTCTCTTGTACTTGAACAAATTGTAGAAAGTGTTTACTATTTCTTCTTTGCTCCTTTTAAAGAGAGCCTCGTGTCGGACAGCTGCAAATGGCTTGCACATATTTTGTTTGTTTGTTTGTTTTTTTTCTTCCCCAAACAGGAACGAAGCTCTCATGTAGACAGTCAAACACTTGTGAATTGTTGTGTCCAGTCTTGGCAACAAGATAACTTTTTGAAGATCTGCGAAATAAATTATTTTATTAACCTCTTCAATTTTTTCAGCATCTTCTCTGTATTTGGCCCGAGATTTTGATGCTCTCTCATTATGTTTTCCATATTTTACAAGTTTAAAAATTAGTCTCCAAATTTCCCTTTGTATGGCTATTATTATGCACATTGAAGATTTCACAGTTTAGCAAAAGATATGTCCATTTCACTGGCTACCATTCTGTACTTTTCATATGAACATTTGTAATTAACATTCTGAGTAATAAAATCATGTTGCATGGCAGTCAGAGTTATATCACTTGGTAAATAAAGACGATTAGGTGCATGTTCCCTCCGGTAGTGTACTAATGTGATATGGTAGGATTAAATGAATTTGTGTCTACGAATAATTCCATAGTCCATTTAGTTGTCTCTAAAATATTTGTGCATATGAACTATAAGTCCAATAGTGATAAAAATATATATTATTTTACTTACGTGGTGATTATAATGGCGTTTCTAAAATAAGGTTAAGTAGAATCAATATTCTGCGTCTTGACTACATAACAACTAACAGGCAAATGAAAATTGTGACATGTTTTCAATAATAAGCCAGAAAAATTAATCGGAACACACCTTGTATATTAATTTTCATGATCAACAATGAATTAATTATAAGAACTATGTTTAAACTATGGGAAATGAGCATTCGGGTAGTGGCGATTACATTGCTGAGAACGGATTAAAACACGAAGGATTTGTTACTGATGCAGTTACGTCTAATTTGACTAGAATGGCAAATAGGAAATACTAAGCCAAAAGAACGTATGTCTGAGAAACGGCCTTTTTGCTTAGAAAAATGAACTTCCGCCAAATTCGCTTAGGAATTCATATTAATTTTGAGATACGGCTTTCATTAAATCACATTTTAAAGGCACAATTTATTGAGAAACGGCCATTTTCTTTAGGAAATAGATATATTAGCATCTGAACTATCCAATTATTTCAAAAACTGATTTTCAGAAAATCCTTGAGATGCGCCCTTTTGGCTTGGGAGGGCAGTATTGTCATAATACACTGCTCTCTTAAAAAACATTGAACAACAAATTTTTACTTTTTGTCTTGCTCCGAAATAAAAATAGGTGTATATTAATAATATGTGTGGCCTAGATCTGAATTTAAAATCCAAATCGTTCCATCACGTACCATTTTCCGGGGACAATGAATTGAATTTTTTATGACAAAACATATTTGCTTCTAATTTTTCACTGCTACTGATAAAATTACAACACACTAGGGATTCAAAATTCCTCATAATATTTTAAAAATGTGCACTGGTAACAATAATGATGTTACATAGTTTAAAACACAACAATAAAAATATTTCATGAGTACAATGAGAAAAATCTCGGAATTTGAACTTACATTTAAAATAATTTTCTGGATGACTTCTGTTTATAACTAGACCCGGGACTGTATTTTACAAGGAACCAACAATAGTCTGCAAGCATGCAGGATGATGATCTTCATTTATATCGCCTTTCCATTTTTTTCGGATATTTCTTGATGAAATCTTTCCCCATGCTCGTCGCTTACCGCTCCAAAGTTAGGAGGAAAGAAATCCAAATGAGAATATAAAAAGTGTATTTTGAGAGACGTATTACACTCCATTTTGTCATATGCAATTAACATGGTTTCCACAACAAGTTCTATATAGTTATCTGCCCTAGAATTTCCAAGGAAATTTGAGCAAACGTATTTGAAAGCGCGCCATGCCATTCTTTGTGTATCGGAAAGTTTTTCCTCAAACAAAGGGTCAGCCATAACTTTTATGAATTTGTGGATCGATGAAAATGCCCTCTTTTAATTTTCCTTCACTCAAACTGGTAAACTTTTCCTTTAAATACTGAAAACCACACGCTTGTTTGTTCATTATATAGATCTCACTTTGAACTGCTATGAAATTTACTTAATAGAAGGGAAAAAAAAACCTGTTTATTTATTACTAGCCGTACCCGTGCGCTCCGCAGCACCTGTTAGAAAAAATATAAAGTAATTACCTAATTAAAATAGGACGTTTGATCCAGAGAACATTCGTGTTTGATAGAATGATAAATCGTTTAATATGTTACTTAATTTAAATTGTATTTAAATAATTAAAATGCGGTCATTTTGGTCCAGAGAGCAATCATTTGGTGCAATGACAATTCCTTTAACATGTTTCTTAATTATCATTACATGCAACCGTAGTTTAATGAAGATTGTCATATCATTTAGTTTTAATGTGTATACTTTATATTACTTGTTATATGTTTCAGAAGTTACTGTAATAACATTCTAGAATTATGTCCATCTAGAGAAACTACACTTTCCAATGGTGAAATAATAATTAAAAAATTAATTAGCTTCCGATATTACTTCATACAAACACAGAAACATTCTCTTAGCCTATGTTCAATAGCTTTCGATTGTTGTTATCTTAGGCCCCTTATAGACGAAGTCATTTGTTTTTATTTCATTACAGCGCGCTGCAGCGTCTTAGATGGCGTTGTTATTTTAATTTTAAAACTCATTTATCTCATTAAATATCAGTCCTATCAAAATTTTGTATAGAATGAAACTTATCGGAAATTATTTTTAAAGAAACTTTTGTTATGTAATATGTTTCACGAAAATCAATAATAAGCGAGACATTTCGATTTATTTAATTCAGGCCCCCTTATAACCCCCCTTTTAAATAAAGTATTTTGAATGCCATATAGCCTAAAATCTAAGTTACAAAGAACGTAATTTATATTCCAATTTTCATATAAATCGGTTCATCCATTATCGCGTGAAAAGGTAACAAACATCCAGACAGACAGACAGACATACAAACAAAAATTTCAAAAAAACTATTTTCGTTTTCAGGATGGTTAATTATACATGTTAACACCAATTATTCTTGGCAAATCGAAAATTACCAGAAAAATTTTGGCTACAGATTTATTATTAGTATAAATAAGTACAAAAGAACATGCCAACGATCATAAGAAACCGGAGATAAGTCATAAACTCATAAAATGCATTAGCTTTTGTTTTGGTTTATACCCTAACCCGCGCCAGATGTTTCCTGGGGGAGCGCTTATCGAAAAGTGAAATCATAGTATATCTTGAAAACCTTACGTGATACGAAGAAAAGAGATGCATTTTCGGATTCAGCGCCCATCAAACCATAAGGGACACATTGTTTTAAGTCGGAGCAAAATCTTGATGTTCAGTGTAACTGACTGAGCATATTGTCAATTAAATCAATGGCTTTCCCAAAACACTTGTGAAATATTTCACACAAAATAATATTTTTTCTCAGAAAGGAAGCAGAAACGAGCAAAACTGTATTATACTTTTTTTGTTTGAAGTACCTCAAAGAATAACCTCTTGAAATTAATGACATTACTTACGATTCATTCTGGAGATCGGAGAAATCTCATTTCTGCAGATTCAATTCGTCTTAGTTGGTGTGACATTAAAGTACAGGTTTCGCACTCATATGATAATAGCGGCAAGGAAACAACTTTATGCAGGGTGATTCACGAGGATTTACCGTCCCTTACGGAGCTTATTTCCGAAGACATTCTGAGCAAAAAATGTCATATAAACATGGGTCCTATTCTCAATATTTACAGAGTTACGTTTCGTTATTGGAACGCATTGCTGTGAACGCTTCATCTTGGTCAGCGTGCAGTCAGCAGCCAGCGCGATCGCTACGGAAATCAAAGATAGCCGTTTGCAATTACGTAGAGCGACGAGTGCCGTTCACAAGCGTGCGGCCAAGTGTACTCAAGCGGACGGCGACATTTTTAAAATGTGTTGTAAACTGTCCAAGATTGTAAATTAGGATGCAAAATTTAACTGCAAATAATTAAGTCGGTGAAAGTGGTGTGATTTGTAATAATTGTTGTGATAAGTGCGTAAGAATACTGTAATTTTCTAGTTAAAAGTAGAAAAAGATGTCTGTGCGAAGCAACTAAGGAGTTCACAGCACATTTTTAGCTTCATAATACTTGCCAATTAAAGAAATGATACTTCTGAATTGTTCATTCTCTATTTGTATTATTCCTTTACCTACAAACTAAAGAAAAAAAGGTATTTTACAAACAACTTTAAATTTATTTATTTATTTATTTATTTATTCTGGTACAGTTAAGGCCATGAGGCCTTCTCTTCCACACTACCAGAAGTAAAATACATAATGAAACAATGACAAAAATAGGAAAGTCATACTTACATATAAAAATCATTTTCATGCACATTAACAAGCTTACACGGGCTATAATGAAATATTAACTAAACATGATACATAATTAAATTATTTACAATTCATATCCTAATGCTACTTTATGATAGGCCTAAATGACAATTTATATACACACAGAGTAATCTATAAAAAATCGGCTAACACTCACAAATCAATTTCATGTAAAAGTATGTAATTCTTAATTCTTAATTTAAATTGATTAACCGTTCGGCAATCCCTGACATGACGAGACAAGGAGTTCCATAGACGACAAACTGACATTGTGAAAGAGGATGAATAGAAAGAGGTACGATGACGAAGAATGGATAATAAAGGCTGATGTTGATTCCGTAACGTTGTATGATATTTAAAGCGAGTTCTCAGATATTTTGGAGTAGAAGTGAATAATATTCTAAACAGTAGAGATAAAGAATGTGCTATTCTACGTTCCTTTAGTGTAGCTCTGAAAATATTGAAAATAAGAACTATGTTTATATGACATTTTTTGCTCAAAATGTCTTCAGAAATAAGCTCCGTAAAGGACGGTAAATCCTCGTGAATCACCTAGTACAGTTTTAATTACGATTCTGTTGTTACTATCTGAATTAAATTACATCCCGAATTAATATTGCCATATTAGCCAACATTAACACAAATTTGGGAGTGAGAAGTAATGGATAAATCTAAGTGCATAAGAATGTAAAGCAAAATAGGCGAAATTATTAGAACGTGAGTGGTAGAAAGTCCTAATTCGCAGCAGCCATAATTAGTTACCGGTTTGATGAACATTACCCAACATTTTGACCTAAAGAAAACACACAGAAATAAATACTTTTAAGATAAGAACAATCTGTCGTAACCTAGTAAGCTTGATGTCTCTGAAAGAGACGTCTTCCCTTCGTGTCACTTCCGGTCGGTCTTGCACGCATGCGCAGTGTGAATGCTAATGAATATGGGTCGCTGTCACTTTGAAGTGTGACCCCTGGTCTCATTAGAAATGCAAAACTTTCGCGTTTGAAGCAAACTTCTCCTTGTTTTGTTTCAGAACTTGGAATTCTAATTCTAGTCTTTCTTTTGTCTTTGTGAGACCTCAGTTCTGTTGGTAAACAGGTTTGCTAATGACGGCAAAATCTATGACATTATAATTTCCGTTATGATACAGTACAAAGATAACACTTTTAAAGAAGTTTTCTGCCAGTTTAAAAGGGTATACATACATTCTTTTATGCCTCAGAGCCTTAAAAATTGTTATTCACATAAAGCAATCATAGTGAATTGCTTTGAATATTTTTTTTCTAAAAGCTATTGTATACAGTCTTAGAAAACAGTTTTATCGCATAGATACTTCATAAGTTCCAGAAAGGAGGTAGTGCGCATGATCAGAGGATGAGCGACCTGGTTCACAAGAGAGTGACTAGTTGAGGCAATAAAATTAGTTTTATCAAATAAATGTTTTGTTATATTGCCGTCATTAACTTATTTTATAATATCATAGAGTGGATCTCTTTATATTACATATTTTACAGTTTGTATGAACTATTGTGACGTCATCAGACACATGTATATTTTTTCAATATGATAACCTCATTTGTGTGGCATTTAGCTGTAATATACGACATCATTTTATGTTTACTTAAATTTTTATTGTACCTGAGTACTTCACTCCCACCCCCTCTACTAGTAAACTTCCAACCGTTCTCCACACAGAACCAAGCGTATATAGTCAAAGTCGCCTTACGGTCATAGTAAACAGTACTGAAATAGTGAGTATAGTACGTTCCAGAAATATGTTCGCGTTTACCTGTGACGAAAGGACTTTCAATATTGAATCATATTCTCGCACAGGTACTGTCGTCCGTTTGCCTACGTCGCATCCCGGCTTCCCCACCTGCTTCTGCTTCCCCTCTGTAAAGGCTAGTGGCTGGGCTGTCTTAGCTCTTTTCTGAAAACATTAATTTCTGTTAGGAATTGGACGTCTACGTAATATTATACAACTGTTTAAAATAAATTAAATGAAAGGTCCTCGTTAATTAACTGTCATGTGATTTCCCCCCTTTCTACGACCCTACGACAAAACCACTTGGACGGACAGTAGATAGCATGTCTGAGTCATTTTATCTTTTCGGATCGGGCAGAAGTGAAGACTGAATTTAAGTACGTAAGGTAATTTTTTATAGAGCAGGTACAGAATTATTTCAACATGAGTTACTAGTACGAAGGACGAAACTGGTAATTGTAATCAGGTACAATAGTGCGATAATATGCAAAAAGAAACTGTATCGAAATGAACAGCCACCATTTTCAAAATTGTGTTTAAATATCCATATTATGATTATTTTTCAATTTAACTTCATTCTCTATATTGTATGCTAATGTGCTGTAACAGTATAATATACACTGCATAATTAATACGTCCGAATAGATAGCTCAATTCGTGAGTAAAAACACTTATTGTTAATACAGTACTGTATTTTGATTAAAGAAAAACCTAATGAAAATTATCAAACTCAAATCGCGATATTTCATAGTTTACGTAAATGGATGAACTAATTGTCTTCCCTCCTATACCTAGTAAAGTGATTTGTTTGTATTTTACCCCAGTATCATCGAACTCCAGTCGTGGAAAGGGGTTAGCAAACGGTGATTCATGTTCTCAATCGTTAATCCAAAGGTATAGTCAGGTTAATATTAAAAATGTTAGTTAAAATAAAATGTCCCTGTAGTAGAGTGGAGTTGTTAACACGATATTAAAGATGAATGCTAAAAGACTTAAATTGAGTTAAAAAGTTAAAAACATTGTAAACGACACATTACTAGCCTTTAGTTACTAATAAAACCAACGTTTTTGTGTTGTATGTTCATAATTAAAATCACGCAATGTTGTATAAATCATTAACTTTATATGGTTATATGTGAGTGAAAACTCGTTTACAATCTTTTGTTCGCGTAGAACAATTTGCATTTTATATCACAAGCCGTACCTGTAATCAGTAATTAATGTTTAATTAATGTTTGTATTGTTTACGTATTTATATGATGTGAAGTAAGTTTCTGTTTTATGGATACATTTTCAGTACATGTATTTCTCGTATTCCAGTCTTGTATAATATCACAGTCTACTATATACAGTCACGAAGCTTGAGTTTTGAGGTGCTAGAAACAATAGACTGTGACGGTACTATTTTGCATTGCCTGTGATGAGGCGATATTAGCGATTCTAGTGGTGAGCAACTACCTAATGTTTGCATATTTACTACGTATTGAGCTTCGCGATTATATATACTAGACTGTGACAATATGATGATGCAAACTGTGGAAATATTGTCGAAATATTGTATGACTATTTTATAATTATGTTATATACATAATACGTGTTATATCAGCTGCTTGTCTATGCGGATGACGTGAATATGTTAGAAGAAAATCCACAAACGATTAGGGAAAACACGGGAATTTTATTGGAAGCAAGTAAAGATATAGGTTTGGAAGTAAATCCCGAAAAGACAAAGTATATGATTATGTCTCGTGACGAGAATATTGTACGAAATGGAAATATAAAAATTGGAAATTTATCTTTTGAAGAGGTGGAAAAATGCAAATACCTGGGAGCAACAGTAACAAATATAAATGATACTCCGGAGGAAATTAAACACAGAATAAATGTGGGAAATGCTTCTTATTATTCGGTTGAGAAACTTTTATCATCCAGTCTGCTGTCAAAGGATCTGAAAGTTAGAATTTATAAAACAGTTATATTACCGGTTGTTCTCTATGGCTGTGAAACTTGGACTCTCACTTTGAGAGAGGAACAGAGATTAAGGGTGTTTGAGAATAAGGTTCTTAGGAAAATATTTGGGGCTAAGAGGGATGAAGTTACAGGAGAATGGAGAAAGTTACACAACGGAGAGCTGCACGCATTGTATTCTTCATCTGACATAATTAGGAACATTAAATCCAGACGTTTGAGATGGACAGGGCATGTAGCATGTATGGGCGAATCCAGAAATGTATATAGAGTGTTAGTTGGGAGGCCGGAGGGAAAAACCCTTTAGAAAGGCCGAGATGTAGACGTGAGGATAATATTAAAATGGATTTGAGGGAGATGGGATATGATGATAGAGACTGGATTAATCTTGCTCAGGATAGGGACCAATGGCGGGCTTATGTGAGGGCGGCAATGAACCTCCGGGTTCCTTAAAAGCCAGTAAGTAAGTAAGTGAGTTATACACATAATTTGGAAGTAATGGTGTACACAGGGTGGTTCAGACCACCCGTAACAGTAATTAATTTGGAAAATTAGTGTATTAAAATTTTCGAGACAAAAATTTTTATAACTAAAGCCATGTGAACTTTCACTTGAGCTTTATTTCATCAATCAGCCTTAACAGGAAGTGTGGTCAGTGGCGTATTACTTCAAAATTTCAAATGGGAGTCGTGGCCAAGTATGGTATCTTCGAAACAAACAACTTTCATAGGAAATGTTTTTATTAATTGCTACTCTTTCAATGAGAAAACGTACGAAAAAGCAATGGGTGATTCAGGCCACCCGTAAGTCATTTATTTCGGAAACTAGTGCATTAAAACTTTCTAGACAAAAATATTTGTAACTAAAGCTTAATTTCATCATTTTCATACCCTCAGGATATAGGTAATTTTACAGCATTTTACAGCATTAATGTTGACACAAATTACACTTAGAATGGAATATTTTCATCATTCTTGCACCAAAATGAAGCTGATTAACGTAGCTAAGTGCCAAACTACAAACAGTGTCCTACTGCTTAAGAACGTTAATTTAAAACTCCAAGATCTTAAATTTTTATTTTTATGTTTTAGATTTTGAGAAATTAAATGAAAAGTTTTCTTATAGGGATTTGATAGGGAAAAACATATTCTGAGCTCTTGTGGGAGTAAGGCAGTGGTAGAAATTTTGTTCTAACATAAAAAAATGTTGACCAAAAGCTGAAAGAAACAAATTTCAGTTTTTGTTTTAAAAAATTGCTCTCCTATTTCCAGAAATATTTGAGGGATTTATTTTGTGTGAAAATCCTTAATTTTGTGTCAAGTAATCAGGGAAAAAGAGTTTTAAAAACTGGATAAAAATGACAAATTTTTCTCCTGAGGGTAGATAAGTACTTTAAGTTACTGAAATGAGAGGAGGATAAAAACATAGCATGTCACAGAAATCCCAGCTCTAATGATCGTATAGCAATCTGTTTGTAAAAGCTCAGAAGTGGATGATCAATAAAGTCTTTAAAGGTACTGGGGGTAGAAGATAGAAAGGTTAGTATCACTGAGGCTTGTTACTCGTGGAGGAGGGTCCAGAATCGAGACTTTACGCCTAAATAGCTTCGAATCCTGCGCCTGCAGCTAAAGTTCGCTTTATTTGCAGAGCTTGCTGGGCCTTGACTTGAAGCCTATGTAGGTACGATTTTCAAATACGCCAATACACACACACACGGACATTGCTGTGTTTGTAGGGGTATCAAAAAGGACTTATTGCAGGAGTGATTGACTTGTCGTGTTTACACGCGTCTCATATCGATAGCTGAGTGTTGCACTTGATTCTGCTGCTACGATTATTCAACAATGTCCTTAACATGAAATTATTTCTGAAGTTGCGTCAGCAGAATGTGCTGTTATTTCATGCCTTAAAATTTACAGGACAGACTCTGGCCACTATAGCAAACAAATAGGTTCATATATATCTAATCCACCATGACGTGAATACAGAATGATTAAATAAATAAATTAGATAGACAGACAGACAGACAGACAGACAGATAGATAGACAGATAGATAGATAGATAGATAGATAGATAGATAGATAGATAGATAGATAGATAGATAGATAGATAGATAGATAGACAGACAGATAGATAGACAGATCGATAGATAGGTAGATAGACAGATAGGTAGATAGACAGATAGGTAGATAGACAGATAGATAGGATAGATAGATAGGAAGGATAGATAGATAGGAAGGATAGATAGATAGGAAGGATAGATAGATAGGAAGGATAGATAGATAGATAGATAGATAGATAGATAGATAGATAGATAGATAGATAGATAGATAGATAGATAGATAGATAGATAGATAGATAGATAGATAGATAGATAGATAGATAGATAGATAGATAGATAGATAGATAGATAGATAGATAGATAGATAGATAGATAGATAGATAGATAGATAGATAGATAGATAGATAGATAGATAGATAGATAGATAGATAGATAGATAGATAGATAGATAGATAGATAGATAGATAGATAGATAGATAGATAGATAGATAGATAGATAGATAGATAGATAGATAGATAGATAGATAGATAGATAGATAGATAGATAGATAGATAGATAGATAGATAGATAGATAGATAGATAGATAGATAGATAGATAGATAGATAGATAGATACTTTATTGCTTTCACATAAGTACGTTATGCATAGCAACGTCAATATAAATAAAATCATACAAAATTATTTGCCAAGTTGAAATATTCGTTAATGCTATACAAACTGTGTTCATGCAATTTTCTTTTAATTAACGATTTGAATGAATCATAATTTAAATTTTTAGTTGAATTTGGTAAGCTATTATAAAACTTCAGAGACATATAATAAAAACCGTTTTGTGTAGTCTTGTATCTGCATAAATCAAGTCTTATATCGTTACAACTTCTCGTATTGTGTTCGTGAAAATGCAAGTTCAAAAGGAAATTATCTATATTCACTTTGGTATATAACAAACACTGCAATACATATAGCGATGGAAGAGTGAGAATTTTACAGGATTGAAATAATGGTTTACAATGTTCTTTTGGTCCAACACCACAAATAATTCTCACTGCTTTCTTCTGTAATTTAAAAATATTAAAAGATGAACTATGGTTCCCCCATAATAAAACACCATATTGAAGATGGCTATGAATATATGAAAAATATACTGTAAATAAATAAATAAATATTATTATATTATTATTATTATTATTATTATTATTATTATTATTATTATTATTATTATTATTAACTATCCAAGTTTATTAAATCCTATTTTACCCTAGGGTATATTAAATCATACATATTATATACAAATATTTATAAATTTATTCACAAATACACACTCAGCATATTACTAGGTAAAACAGACGCATTGCATAAAAGATACGAAGGACATAAATAAACAGACATTACACTTTTTATGAGAGTGACGTTATATGCGTGATTTCATTATTCGAAGCAGACAAAACATCAAGACAGGAATTTAATAACTTTGCTAGCCAGCTTGAGAACATGACATCTAACACCTGACTGTTGTATGGCATTGTTCATCGCTGTCTGCTATTCGTTTGTTTCTGAGGTGAAAGAATTTTCCATGAAGGCGTCTTAGAACGACATCCCTATAAATAGTTTTGAAATATAGGAATAATTTCCACATTTCTGGTTTATGTTTTAGATTACAGAGCACAATAGGTATACCGAATATTAGAGTGAATACGTCATACATATCTGATCGAAATGTGTGCCCTGCTTCCTATTGTGCTCGTGGTATTAGCAGTAAATTACTGCATGATGGCCTGCGTGGTCGGCCTCAATTTCAAGCATTCCATGCGGCCAGGACTACACAGAGCCGGAATTATTTCTATCACCAGTATAATATGTTAACTGTTCTTTTTTTATTACATTAGGACACGTTAATCATCCACGTTAAATGTTAAATATATGCAAATATTGAACCTACTAGACACCGTAAACGCATAAATACTGTTATACAAGGTGAGTAAAAATTACGGAAAACTACTTGTAACGTTTCTATTTTTAAATTTATGACGAAGCTTTATACAGGGTGATTCACGAGGATTTACCGTCCCTTACGGAGCTTATTTTCGAAGAAATTCTGAGCGAAAAATGTTATATAAACATTTGTCCTAATTTCAACATTTTCAGAGTTACATTAATTTGAAATTGTTTGTAAAATACCATTATTCTTGAGTCTTAAGGGTAAAAGAATATTACAGACAAAGAATGAACTATTCAGGAGTATCATTTCTTTAATTAGGCCTATCTAGTATTCTGAAGCTAAAAATATGTCATGAATTCCATACTTGCTTCGTACAGAATTTTTTTTAAACTACAAAATTACATTTTATTACGCATTTATCACAACAATCGTTACAAATCACGCCACTCTTGTAACTTCTTTAAGACTGTAGATTAGGATGCATAATTAAACTGTAAAGAATCAAGTTCCTAAAGTCGTATGGTTTATAACAATTTTTGTGATATGTGCATAAGAATGATGTCATTTTTAGTTAAAAATTGAAAAAAAAATCTATACGAAGCAACTTACTAAATATTTTTAGCCTCAGAACACTAGGCAATGAAATAAATGATGCTTCTGAATAGTTCATTCTCTAGTTGTGATATTTCTTACCCTTACAACTAAAGAAAAAAAAGGCATTTTACAAATAACTTCAAATTAATGTAACTTTAAAAATATTGAGATTAGGATAAATGTTTATAGGGTAAGGGGGTACATTTTCGAACATAGTACAATTCTGAACTTACTAAGGTTTTTGAACATTTGCGAGTTTCATATGTTCGTAACTCTGCTTAAGTTATATAGCGTCGATAATCAGTCTTCTGTAAGTTTGTCTCCTAAAATGCTATGTTGTAAAGTGTTACTATATACCACTAATAAACCATTTTTAAAACAAAGGTAAGCAATTAGGCTACAGAATATGCTCTGTTATAAATTGGCTCATAGTTTCCCTTTGTATTGTATTACAATGATAAATATTGGTTTGTATATGATTCTGACCTGTTCTGTGGTCTTCGTTACACATGTCACCGGCACACTTGTGATATCAATGAACAGTTTAGAAAACTATTGAGTCATTTCTCAAGGATAGCTGAAGTACAATTTCGAACATTATTCAGGTACAATTCTGAACGCTAAGAGTACAATTTAGAACAGTTGTTTGTAACCATTCTAACTACTAATTTCAGAGGCATATTGGTTCCGTTAAGTTGAATGTTATTTGAAAAATGAGTTCTATTCAGTCAATACTTAACATAAACACAATAAAACATGTTACAATAACATTTACACAGATTTAAAAACAAACGTTTTCGCCAATTTAGATTGGCATCTTCAGGTCGTGTAGGTCGAATGGAACATGTTATGATAAGTGAACACTTGGTATATGACGTTAAAAACCAAAGTTACAACTGTAATATCACTAAAAACAGAGAATAGAATATAGCAAAAAGCCTCCACCATGTGTGAAGAATCACTGTGTTGAAAGAGGCGTGTGTGAACCAAGGAAACAGCAAAACTCTTCTGTCATTGCAGATACAGTTTTCAAGATAGATTTGAAGGTGCTACGAACAGGTCGGTCGTGTGGCCGTTATGGAGAGCAGGGAAAATCCTGTAAATTGTAAGGATAGAATGAAAGAATATTTAGAAGCATTTAAGTATTATTTAAATCTTCTAAAACAATACTTACAAAAAATGGAAGAACGTTTTGAAATCCATGAGGACGGCGACACGACTGATCTTTACATTAAGTGGTATCGTATGACGAAAACTGTATACGTTGCAAGACTAGTGGATGAGTGACCGTTACTTGCGTGTGATTTTAAACAGCGGGTTATTTGAATTTGGGTATTGTTCGTTGAGGAGCGGGCTATCATTATTATTAGAAAAGGTGGCAATATATAGTTCCTCCGCAGCATTCATACAATTATGATTGTTAATAGTCTTTAAGACCTGAAGGGCTTCTTCTATGCCAGTAAGTTCGTGATTAAGGGAAATAAGATGCGTGGCAAAATTTGATTTATTCCTATTGAATTTGAAGTCAGAGACGTGCTCTTTGTAACGCGTGCGAAAATTCCTTTTTGTTTGGCCAACGTGTTTACTGGGACAGTTTTTACATTGTAATAGATAGATACCGCTATTGGCAAATTTATTGTAATTTTTAATGTTATTGGGAATTATATTATTAAGTTTGTTGTTGGTCCGGAATGCTACTTTAATTTGTTCTTTACTAAACAGGTTACCTAATTTGTAATATACATTACCTAAAAATGTCATGGGTTTCCAGTGGGTGGTTTTAGTCTTTTTGACAGAACTTATTAAAGTGGTATTAGTTTTGGTTTCTGCTTTAAATTTATTTAAGCGTTTTCTTATCAAATTGGTAATTAAATTCTTATTAAAGCCATTGATTTGTGATTGATTGATTCTAACTACGTCATTTCTGTTTGCTGACATTTTTGATGCCACGAACGAAAACAGAAAAGGAAAAACGTCTGAAATGGGATTCTAATGCTATGGAAAGACAATCAAAAGTGTAATTTCAGACGATATTTCATTGAAAGGAGCATCCGCGTTGTATCACCTTCCACTGAGCACTCTACTGGGTGTTCATTTCAAAGTGTGTCATGACGTCACTGTTGTTGGGTCACCGATTTGAAGCGAGTTTCAGCTTTTATGTCGGAGAAGTTGCCTATTATATAAGGCGTTCTTGAATCTGAACTTGAGAACGTGTACGGTATAACTTGAACATCGTAGCAACAGATGGCGGTCTGTACGGTCTGTGTGCTACCATAACCTCTTTCGAACTGTGTTTTGCGCCGGCAAGTCGTACGCAGGGTACTTGTTATCATCGGTTGCGTACGGTAACATTCCACATTAACAGAAGAACTGGAGAAGTACAAAGAAAAAATTGAAGAAAAGAAAGAACAGAATAAAAAAAAGAAAAATTAAAAAAAAAATCAGAAAATAAAATATCAAAAACAGGAAGTACTTTTTATAATGATAATCGAAAATGTTGCTATGTCAAAAATAATATTATTTTCTATCGGGAATAACTGCAATCCGTTGCCAAGCAACACCTGAATGCATGCTAACTCGTGCGTATTAAAAGCGTTGATTTCTCCTGGGTGTTAGCACTGAGTTTGAAATCAACTTGCAGAAATCATCTTCAGGGCATAAGCGTCTCTTGGGGGTGTGCGCGGATGATACAGGGTGGAGAATTAACAACTGCACTCTTATTCTGAATCCAGCTCGCACATAATCCTATTCTCTAGCAGCCTCCCGGGAGATTCTCGCTTGCTTTATTTACTTCGCAACCGCACAGTTTTGTCTTCTTCCAATAATTTATACGACACGACTTTCACTCCCTATTTTTTACTCTTCTCTTTCTCCGATTTTCCGCTCTATTTCTCACCGTCTTTTCTCTCTGTAATTTTCTCCCCCTCGCTACACCTCGTTACACGGATGTCAAAATAGCACGTCTTCTTGTCTATTCCCGTATAGACTTAGCTTCCATCAAGTTTTTATCCCTTCTTCACTGAATAAAACAGTTTATTTCCTGTTCCACTTATCAATCTAGAATTATGTCGCTTTTAATAAAGTGCTCAATGTTTCTCAACCTATGGGACGGCAGGAACTCTTTCATTTTCTAATACATAAAGTGGAAAGAAATCTAATTACTTCTTTTCCAAGTACCAATTCCTAAAGCGAGAGTAACAAAGACATCCAATAACACCTTCTTCCTTCGTAGGTGTTTTTTATAGAAATAAATGTCACACGAGATTTCAGGAAATTCCTGTGATTGCCTGTAAAATGTATACAGGAATTAGGTAATGGAATTAGGATTAAAGAATACAATTTGTTGTAAGATTTAATGAGTCTAATGAACGGAATAAAAATATAAATTATGAATAGTGTCAATCCTCTTCCACCAATAATAATAATAATAATAATAATAATAATAATAATAATAATAATAATAATAATAATAATAATAATAGGCATTATAATAATAATAATAATAATAGGCATTATAATAATAATAATAATAATAATAATAATAATAATAGGCATTATAATAATAATAATAATAATAATAATAGGCATTATAATAATAATAATAGGCATTATAATAATAATAATAATAATAGGCATTATAATAATAATAATAATAATAGGCATTATAATAATAATAATAACAATAATAATAATAATAGGCATTATAATAATAATAATAATAATAATAATAATAATAATAACAATAATAATAATAATAGGCATTATAATAATAATAATAATAATAACAATAATAATAATAACAATAATAATAATAATAGGCATTATAATAATAATAATAATAATAATAACAATAATAATAATAATAGGCATTATAATAATAATAATAATAATAATAATAATAATAATAATAATAATAATAATATTAGGCATTATAATAATAATAATAATAATAACAATAATAACAATAATAATAATAATAATAATAATAATAATAATAATAATAATAATAATAATAATTGGAGATTTATTCTTCGAAGAGGTGGAAAAATTCAACTATCTTGGAGCAACAGTAACAAATATAAATGACACTCGCGAGGAAATTAAACGCAGAATAAATATGAGAAATGCCTGCTATTATTCGGTTGAGAAGCTTTTGTCATCTAGTCTGTTGTCAAAAAATCTGAAAGTTAGAATTTATAAAACAGTTATATTACCGGTTATTCTGTGTGGCTGTGAAACTTGGACTCTCACTTTGAGAGAAGAACAGACATTAAGGGTGTTCGAGAAAAGATTCTTAGGAAAATATTTGGGGCTAAGAGGGATAAAGTTACAGGAGAATTGAGAAAGTTACACAACGCAGAACTGCACGCATTGTATTCTTCACCTGACGTAATTACAAACATTAAATCCAGATGTTTGAGATGGGGAGGGCATGTAGCACGTATGGGCGAATCCAGAAATGCATATGGAGTGTCAGTTGGGAAAAATACCTTTGGGGAGGCCGAGACGTAGATGGGAGGATAATAATAAAATGGACTTGAGGGAAGTGTGATATGATGGTAGAGAGTGAATTAATCTTGCACAGGATAGGGACAGATGGCGGGCTTATGTGAGGGCGGCAATGAATCTGAGGGTTCCTTAAAAGCCATTTGTAAGTAAGTAAATAATGATAATGATAATAATAATAGGCCTAATAATAATAATAATAATAATAATAATAATAATAATAATAATAATAATCTATACTAATAATAAATCTGTAGCCGAAATTTTTCTGGTAATTTTCGATTTTACAAAAATTATTGGTCCTAACATATATAATTAACCACCCTGAAACCGAAAATAGCTTTTTTGAAATTTTTGTTTGTATGTCTGTCTGTCTGTCTGTCTGTATGTTTGTTACCTTTTCACGCGATAATGGCTGAACCGATTTCGATGAAAATTGGAATATAAATTAAGTTCGTTGTAACGTAGATTTTAGGCTATATGGCATTCAAAATACGTTATTTAAAAGGGGGGTTATAAAGGGGCCTAAATTAAATAAATCAAAATATCTCGCTTATTATTGATTTTGTGAAAAATGTTACATAACAAACGTTTCTTTAAAAATCATTTCCGTTAAGTGTTATTCCTTGACAAATTTTGATAGGACTGATATTTAATGAGATAAATGAGTTTTAAAATTAAAATAACTGCCATCTAAGGCCGTGTAATGAATTAAAAAACAAATGACTTCGTCTATAAGGGGCCTTGGACAGCAACAATCGAAATCTATGAAAGATAGCCTACAGATAATGTTTCTGCGTTTCTATGAAGTAATATCAGAAGCTAAATTAACCGATTTGTATAATTAATTATTAATTCACCATTGGAAAGTGTAGTTTCTCTAGATGGACACAATGCTATAATGTTATCACAGTAACTCCTGAGTGAATCGAGAACAGGTAAGATTAAAATAGATTCTTATGCACAGAAAACTTGATAGGCTATTCTGTATATTCGTTTCCTGTATTTCCTAAATTAATTTTTATGACCAAATGAGTGGTCTCTGGATCAAAATGATCGCATTTTAATTTTTTAATTCAATTTAAATTAAGTAACATAATAAAGGATTTATCCTTCTATCAAACACGAATGTTCCCTGGATCAAATGTCCTATATTAATTATAAAATTTATTTTAGATTTATTTCTAACGGGTGCAGCGGAGCGCACGGGTACGGCTAGTAATAATAATAATAATAGAAGAGGACATGATACTAACATATATGCTGCTGGAGCTAAATGGCTCCTGTGAGGAGTATGGGATGAAGATAAATGCGAACAAGACGAAAACTATGGTTATTATAAATGAGGCAGTAGAGCAAGTGAACAGCTTCAAATACTTGAGGTGTAGTACAGTAGATAGATAGATGGATTTATTGAGTAATATTATATATACAGATTTTATATTATCATAATTTTCTCTAAAATACAATGCACGGGTCTTCTGACCGTACGTCCTTTGTACCCAAAACAAGTCCCCCTTTGTAGGTCCCCCCCACCTATGATTACATCCAACTCCTCTCTAAAAGAACACATATTAAAATGGAAATGGCACAATAAAACATATTATATAATATATCCTAACCTAAAAGACATAAAAGTGTACAGTTGGGTGGATACTATTATCCCTTCCTCAGTTCGCGTCACAAACTTCAACAGCTGAAGTTCTACTCTTTCTCGCCTTCAAGAGGAACAAACCAATCTTTTGTTCCCATTCTCTATTCCTCATGAGGTCAAAACATGCAAGCGAACTCCTATTCTGATTTAGCATCGAGGGTGGCAGATATTTTCTCCGTACATGTTCCAATTCGACACACTGTAATAAAATATGTTTATAGGAGTCCTTTTCTTTGCAAAGCGGACAAAGACGCTCCCCTTCTTCGTTGACAATTTTATTACCCTTCCAAGCCCCCAATCTTAGCCAAACTAAACCTGCTCTGCTGTCTTTGTTACAAGAATTTATGTAGTCACACCTCCCCCAGTTAAGCATGAGATCTGATTGTAAATGTAGTGAGGACTTTTCCGAACACTGGAGCTCAATTTCTTGCCTCTCGATATTAATTAAGTGCATCTTCACATTATAAGCAGTAACATGAGCTGGTGTCAGGAAGTCAAATGAAGGATAGCAATGGAAAAGGAAGATTTTAATAGAAAAAGGAGGATCTTCTGAGGACCTCTGGAGGAAGAGCTAAGGAAAAGACTAGTGAGGTGTTTTGTGTGGAATGTGACATTATATGGGCAGAAACACGGACATTACGACGAAGTGAAGAGAAGCCACTATAAGCATTTGAAATGTGGATATGGAGAAGAATGGAGTGTGTGAAACGGACAGACAGAATAAGAAAAGAATACCGCACCTAATAGCATTGAACTGTAAACCTTTAACACGCTCTCTTGTAAAATTTTGTCTGTGTGGCTTAGAACTATATCATTCTCAACACTTAAATTATACAAGTTCTCTTACAAGCAATAAATAAACAAGGAAACAATGAAATAAAACAGCCATATAGCATTAATGCTATTTGAACCATCTGCAGTGACATCTGAAAACAACTACTGGCATCGCAGTAACAAAAAACAATCAGTTAAGTGATGGCGATACCAAGGGGTACTTCAGGTCACTCTGGGTCGTAGAGCCCGTCCATCTTCATTAGAGTCTGTATAACCCCAGTAACAGTGCGCATCTTTATTTCTCTTGTCACAGTATTGTGAGGGGATTGGATGGCAATCTTCTGTTTTATCTTTGTAGAAACAATTCCAGGCCCGAGGATAGAGGGTGAGAGGAAAAGCGATAGGAGTGTCAGTCTCAATGGATAAGAACAAACACCGTCTGTCTGCAAATATTTGTTCCTACAGTCATTCAAACAGGTCTTCGTAGTGCAGCAAGCACATAGGCTTTAAATCTAATATCTAACTAGTAATTATCATTTCTGCATTCATCATATTATATTTTTAAATTGAGTTTAGTGAACAAAATATAATATAATTTGAGGTTTGGGGACGCATAATCGGTCGAGGAAAAAAAAAAAAAAAAAAAGGCAATGAAAATTGTCAGCATTACTTTATTTGATAATGAAATAAAGCTAGAGTAACGGTCAGCGCGTCTGCCGCGAAACCAGGTGGCCCGGGTTCGATTCCCGGTCGAGGCAAGTTACCTGGTTGAGGTATTTTCCTGGGTATTTCCTCAACCAATTACGAGCAAATGCTGGGTAACTATCGGTGCTGGACCCCGGACTCAGTTCTCCAGCATTATCACCATTTCATTCAGACGCTAGATAACTTAAGATGTTGATAAAGCGTCGTAAAATAACCTACTAAAATAAAAAAATGCAATAAAGCCGAGATTCAGAGCCGTATTCAAGAATGTCACATCAATTTTACTTCGTCTTGCAATACTTTTCTTTCCCTTGACCAAGTGAAAAGTAGGTAAAAGCAAGCATCCTATAATGACGTGGTGCTTTCAGCCCTCAGATGCTCCATGCGGAAAGAGCGGAAATCATTCATTCATTGCTGGCTACATTTCGTTTCAAACCTGTTACTTTCATAAACGTCCAATGAAATAAAATGAACAGAAGACGAAAGTGTAGGTCTACATTAAAGAATAAATATAAAGACGTGTGGAATATTAGATATCATATATAGTTTAGATTTCGGCAAAGAAGAAGAAATGGTACATCATTTAGAGTACAAAAAATTTAAAACTCATAATATTACTTACACGAAAATAGAACTAGAATCTTATGTTGAATAAAGTATATCAATATAAGATCAATTATAATTTTTATTCCAATATCAAAAAGTAAAAGTCTAATGTAGTGTTTTTTTCAAAATCCATTACGTATGTTATATAAATGTTTGTAAGTTAACCAACTTAAAAATCAATTTTTTATTTATTTTCAAATGAAATAATAATAATAATAATAATAATAATAATAATAATAATAATAATAATAATAATAATAATAATAATAATAACATTAATAACAATAATAATAAAACAGCAATTAGAAATTTAAAATACACTTCATAGCTACTTAACGTCGGAATAAGCTAGTAAAACTGGAACAATGATTATTAGAGGAGAAAAATTCGCTGCGGCGGTGGGGATCGAACCCGGGTCCTTGGTTCTACGTACCAAGTGCTCTAACCACTGAACTATGTAGATTCTTCGCCCAACAGTGCATATTATTGTGTAATCCCGGTCACCAAGTCATTCAATTGAGTGCGCTCCTTGTATACTGGCAATCGACTTAATATATATGTCAACATATATGTCGAAATTGGAGTCAGGCCACAAAGGGAGAAACACTAGAGGAGAGGGATTCGATCCGGTGCTGTGGATTGAACTTCGGCGTAGCTCAGTGGTTAGAGCACTTGGTATGTGGTACCAAGAACCCAGGTTCGATCCCCGGCGCCGGAGCGAATTTTTCTCCTCTAATAATCATTGTTACCTTAATAGATATATTCAGTAGGATCAAAAAATTACCTAATTTTTATGTAGTAAAACTGGAGATAAGGTTGAAGTTAAGATTATATCGTTTTTTATTTGGTTATTTAAAAACGCTGTATCAACTACTCGATTATTTAGCGTCCATGGGATTGGTGATAACGAGATGGCATTTTTCGAGATGAGGCCCAGGATTAACAATAAATTACCTGACATTTGCTTTAAAATTGGGGAAAACCTGGGAAAAATAATTAGTCCAAGCGGGAATCGAACATACGTCCGACCGCAACTCCGGAACAGTAGGAAAGCGCCTCAGGCGACTGAGCTACGCCGGTGGCCATGATTACGTATTTATTATTGAAAATAAATAAAGTAAATAATATGACACAATACAGTACACATAAATCTTGAAAATTGTCATCTTTTAAATCCATTTCAACCACCAAACCTAACTTTACCGTAGTGAACAAATGTCTCATTAGTTGTTCAGGCAAATTATAGCATAGGTGAAGTATTGAAAAACGCCTAGCGGTTTCAATCATGCTACCCGCTATACGTATGTGATGGAGAAGATGCCGAGAAATCACGGGGATTGTGGTATAGAAACAGAACACAGTAAATACGCATGGAAGGATCACAAACACAATGAAGACAACAAAAAAAATAACAAAAAAAAATTGGGGTGACATATCAGCAAGGCTTTATGTACGCGGATTCGTATTGGAGAGTAAGAGGTTTGATGTAGAAATTTGGTAGTGAAACGAAATTCAAGTTAACTGTACTAAAATGGACACATATATGCACCAACGGATGTGGACACTGAATACTAGTGGTTGGCGGTAGAGGTACCCGTTTCGGCTTTCTTCCTCTCTCTATAACCCTCCATCCTTCGGCTTGGGTCATTTTTGGCTTAGTCGATTCCTTTACGAGTTAATCTTTTATCCGTTATGCGTTTCTTGAATTTTAACTGGACTTTAGCTGCAAATATATCGACATTTCTGTTTAGTTACATAATGTATATTTTTTTTTAGATTTTCAATTATAACGTTTCACTTTAAGTTCAGGTAGCCTACTTATAATTTAGCGTTGTCTGGTTAGATCTCGTTCAGACTAATCGATTGAGATTCAAATCAACCTTCCAACTCGATGCAGTCTGGAGATAAAGTATAGCCAACTGTTTTGAAGACGTGTGACTTAGAGCGAAAGAACCACAAAAATAGCGAAAGCTGTGCTGGGTAGAAACTCATGAGTAGAAACTGTATTTTTTCCCAGGGCGTACGAAGATCAGGTTAGTTGTTCATAGACTATATTGACGTGACGTCATATTTTACGCGTGTCACAGCTTCTTGCTTGTGCTGAAGTTGACTTTCTATTCATGCTTCAAAACTAGACCTCATAATAATAATAATAATAATAATAATAATAATAATAATAATAATAATAATAATAATAATGATTTATTTTAGCTGGCAGAGTTAAGGCCGTAAGGCCTTCTCTTCCACTCAACCAGCAAAAAGTGTATATACATATGCATGAACTTGCAAAGAATTCAACAATTTGATTTAGATGAAAGTTATATGTATACAAGAGTTATTTACGAATTAAACAAAAAAATACTATGAACTATTAATTAAACACTGAAATAAACTGGTAGCAGAATTAAACTAAAATACATAGAATGTTAATATATTTCAAATGATATTAGATAATAGAAAGAGATTATTATGAGACAATTTTGAAAATACAGCACAATCAGGATGATGTCTAAAGAAAAAAGTAACAGTGTAGTCAGTGATAGTTTAAATCAGTATGATTGGAGTGAAATGCTAATAAGGTTATCTTTTAAGCTGTTCTTAAAGGTGTTTGTTGTCTTGCAGCCCCTAATAGACTATTTACAATGCATTATAGTGATAAAGACTGATACAATATCCCTAGAGTTTCATGCCCTACCTCAACATGATGCTTGCCGATTGTAGGGGGATTCCTGCTCGTTTTATATCTAAGTAGGTGAACATTAACATTCAATTATATCGAAAGAGCAGTATACTTAATATTTTATAAATTATTTTCTGCTCGACCATGCCGAAATGTAGTAATTATACACCTGGTAGCAGCCCTTTAATGCATGTCATTAAAGTACACCTATTCATTAAAGTTCAGTTTTCGATTATTCTCTGATATACAATCGAAAGACAACTACGGAAATGTCACGGAGGCTGGAAATCCAATACTGTCGCAGAAGGTTATGTTCTGTTATAATAATTAGCGTTAATTGTAAATAATATTCAAATAAATTCAATTTGTCATCTCGTTTTTCAATTCTAAATCAATTTCCAGGTTATATCAAGACTAATGTTCTCTAGATTATATCAAGGTCAATGATATTCGTGCCTCGGAAAAAAATCAATACTTTCGCGTCTGCGCACATCTCACAATTCAGGTCAGTTCCGTTCGTGACTTACATAACCATAACATGAAAACTTATGAATAATTTCAAGTTATAAATATGGTCGAGCATAAAAAGTCGTATGAAACTTGCTTGCGCTCGTTTCATAAACACCCTCGCGTTTTAATTACTATCATTATAGGTTCGTTGCATAATGCACTATTAATTATCATAAATTATTTCAGTTTTAAATTCTGAAGAGTACTGAGAGAAGGATTTGATTAAATCATCAGCCCTTCAGTAAGGATGACCACAAGGATCCTGAATACAGAACAATTACGTTTTTTAAGTCGCTTAATTAAAAAAAAATACTAAATTTTGGATTTGGGATGCGCTTGATGCCAAAATGTCATATTAACAAAATTACTTCCTTGAAAATACAGATGATATTGAATGATATGTAAAGAGTTCCTAAGAATTTGTAATAAGATGTTTTGTATTTGAAAGACTTGGAATTTTAATTTCACTGATAGCTGGTAGGTAGACTGTGGAAGGGAACCTCTCGCTCCAAATAACATACCTTTGACGAACCACTGATTAACAGGTATGTTATATTAGAAGAGAGGAAAGGTAGGCATGGTTAACAGATTTCTTGTTTTTCCTTGTTGACCTCGTCCGCTTGTGATAGGTTTCTCTCAAAGTGTATAGTTGGATCAAATACAATGGTCTTATCCTTAACCCTATCGAAGCCTGTGACGTCCGCGCGCCTGTTGGAATCTGCGGCCGAAATGCAATGAACCTCTTCATGAACCTCCCAACGAAGGACTTCTGCAATACTTGTCCTCACTCTATGATGTCTGTTCCGTAGCAGCTCGCTTTTCCTGCAGAATCTCAATACGTGACCAATAGTTTCTGTCTCATTGCAGTCAGTATGCCTACAACGGGTTGTATTAAAGGATCTGCCAGGAACGGATCTTACAGGAATAAGGTTACAAGAAAGCTTCACCGCATTCACATATTCAGATGTTGAAAGAGGTTTTTTGCTGCACATCCATGAATTAGCTTGAGGGCACTCAGCATACATTATCGGTCCACACCTGTGGAGTAACGACCAGCGCATCTGACCGCGAAACCAGGTGGCCCAGGTTCGAATCCCGGTCGGGGCTAGTTACCTGGTTGAGGTTTTTTCCGGGGTTTTCCCTCAACCCAATACGAGCAAATGCTGGGTAACTTTCGGTGCTGCACCCCGGACTCATGTCACCGGCATTATCACCTTCATATCCTTCAGACGCTAAATAACATATAAGTTGATACAGCGTCGAAAAAAGCATACATAATCATTTCTTTCCGTTTATGTGGCAGTTGACACCAAGCTTGGAAAGATCTCGTTCTTAGAATTTCTCTAAGTTTCCTGCCACTGCGTTAAATTGAACTCCTAATTTATCGACTCTTATTATACGAAAATTTAAAAAAGATTGCTACACATTTACAGGTTAAGACAGTTCACTTCTGCCTCGCTTAGGAGCAACACGGTCAATTTTTGTGAGTCAAAATAACAGAATCCTTTATTAAGTTTCAACCAGTTAAGATATTTCAAACAGTTTTCAACACATAACACTTTCAGCACGTCCTCTTTACGCTTCTGTAACTTGCGACACAGTTTAATAAACTCCAGCTAAACAATTACCTATTGGGAAAGAATCCATTTCGAAGACAAAACTTTGAGATTTTTTTTCTATTTTCTGAAAGCACTCCCACGCTTTCCCAAGAGACGGAGCGCGATATTCTCTTGTTTGCGTCGTGGGGGAAACGCTGCGTTAAATAAATTACGAGTTTAATGAGATATGAAGTACACGTCAATGGAGCGAATCAGAGAAACATTGAGACAAATCCTATTCGTGTATAAATGTTACAGTTCTTCTGTTCAGTTATCATTTCGTATTTCTATACAGAGCTGACAAATGGAGAAGATAAAATGTGGTCGTGTTTACTTCAGAAAACAGACGCAACATTGATTTTACTCGGAGATTTTGTAAATACAATCTGAAGTTCTATCTTTACGGGTGTATTTCATTCTAGTCTTGATGTGCTGTAGGAAAGAGAGTGTAACATACTGTTCGTTCGCTGATGTTTCATCCAGTGGGAGGGGGTAGTATCAGTACAGGTTAAACCAATGAAATGTAACGGCACACGGCGGTTAGAAAAAGGCAAGCGCATTTGCAATACGTTACAGTATTCTTAGCTTACGTCTATATGACATTTTTGCTCAGAATGTCTTCGGAAACAAGCTCTGTAAGTGGCGGTAACTCCTCGTGAATCACCCTGTATAATGAAGATAAGAAATCAGAGAAAACAACTCAAACAAATTTATCTATATAGTAGAAGAACAGAAGAAAGACTTACGCTCATAATTTATATTCTTTAAAGGAAATAATCTATATATATATAATTTGAACTGATAATGGAAATTATGGGAAAACGGCTCAACGGATTTTCATAAATGACTCCTCATTTTGAAGCTTGGAACCCAAATATTTCCAGAAAAATAATAGTTTTCAGTGAAATGTCAATTTTCCTACATAATTTTCATATTTTCCAAAATCCATCTATCATCAGTTTTGAGAACTAATGGCTTTTCAGAATAAAACAAAACACACACACTACAATAAACAATATTGCACGAAGGCCATGACTTGCAGGATTTCCGACACATTTAGAGCAAATCAAAGCAAATTCTGTGACATCATAATCACAAAATTTGTCGATCTTCATTTGTGTAATCCTTATAACGTCTCTATAATTGGTTATTAAAAACTTTCAAGACTTACTTACTAAAAATAATTTACAGGTCTGATTCTGTGGTGTGTAATTTTCTGAGTACCGCTGTGTATTGGATATTAAAAGCTACGAAACTTGAGCTGGTTTGATGACATTATCGCCATTAAAAGTGAAATATTATTATAGTTAATGCCATGATACGAGTATTTGTTACTAATATACATATTAATGATATAGCCTATTGATGATATGAAACTCAAACCTTTTGGAGTTAGACGTAGAGAATTCTTAAATTAGATCTTCATTTCTATAATTTACTGAGTGACGGCTGTATAATATATACAGCATATGTTACTGAAAACTACAAAACTGACATAAGTTAAAATTATTGCTATTAAAAATTAAAATTTTTTATAATTATTAATCAAGTGGTGTGGGTCTTTTTCACATATTTAATGGCGGTGTGGTGTCGATATTTATATGCGCGATTCTCTTCACTATTGTCTGGAGGGAGCGTAAAAATTGTAGTTCCTAAGGAAAGACCAAAAGGTATTACTTATTTATAAAAATAAGAGGCCTACAAGATTTTTTAGTCTCCCGATCATTTCAACAAAATCTCTTAGCAGGATAAAATGATTTTACTCTCTACATTTCAAGGTAGTTCACGAAACATGTAGCAGCTATAACGAGATGCTATGTCTATTGTTCGGAAACATGGCAAATATGACATTTTCCTAACTCTCACCTACAATCCACAATGACCTGAAATAGCTACTACTGCTTTACTGCCACATGAAAAATCCACTGATCGTCCTGTCATTGTTACTTGCGTTTTCGCTTTTAAACTCAAAAACTGAAGATAGATAGGTTCAAGAAAAAGTATTTGGCATAAAAAACCATTCAGAGAGAGTATGTTTCATTATTATAGAAGCAAATAACTTTTAAAATGACTGGTATAATCGGAGGCACCGATTTTGGCAGATGATCTCGATGACATTTCCAGTAGGCGAGCCAATATTGTTTGTGTAAGCTGCGAGAATGAGATGCGATAACATTTTGAGTCGTTCATATTTTCATAACAGCAGCTCATATCAATTATCCTTATTATGAAACACACCACGGTACAGGAGGTCATAGAAAGCATGGGGCTCTACCTCCATGCCCCCCAAGTGCCTTCATGGCATGTTACGGGGATACCTTTACCTTTATCTTTACCACGGTACAGCCCTACTCAAAGAATACCTTTAATAAATGTAAATTACTTCCGTTCGCAATGATTTTACAATACGTCTCCTACATTTTCTAAATTAAATTAATTCTTAATTAAAAGGAAAAAGCATTGCATTGCGCATATATATATATATATATATATATATATATATATATATAAAATCCTACCCTTACCAGATCAATATACAAGATTTGTAGGGATCTTCTACTGGTGGTGCGACAATTCAAGTTAATAAAATTACGATTCTTCTTAATAATCAAAATATAATTTGGTTAATTGGATAAAATTGCATGCTGCGGAAGTTAGATTTATATAAGAGTATAATATATAGAGTGTTAGTTGGGAGACCGGAGGGAAAAAGACCTTTAGGGAGGCCGAGACGTAGATGGGAGGATAATATTAAAATGGATTTGAGGGAGGTGGGGTGTGATGATAGAGACTGGATTAATCTTGCACAGGATAGGGACCGCTGGCGGGCTTATGTGAGGGCGGCAATGAACCTTCGGGTTCCTTAAAAGCCATTTGTAAGTAAGTAAGTAAGTATAATAAATAGGATTGTAATGGATATTACAAGGGCAATAATTTCTTCACGCGCACATTGTGAATAGAACAGAGAAGAAAGCATTTAAAATATTCAAAATAGTACAAAATACCGGAGAAACCAATTTTCCCTGCACAAATTACACCAATTGAAAAATATAATTACCATTCACAATAAATACTGTATTTTATGGATTCTAAAAAGTTGTTTATTAATCTGGAGGTATTGGCTGATGACTATACTAAATTCCAGCACAACATTCATTCAGAATATGTAGAAATTACACTTTGGATTTTACTAAATGTATAGGCCTACTATCGAAAGGTGTTACATACCCCCTTAAATACTGTACATGTGTTACCTGTGCGATATCCGATGTTTAATTTTTTTAAATATAATTCATAGTACTGAAACTGCCATATTGAATTCGCACAAATTGTATTATTCGTAATTTTCGTCTCGAAAACCCCTAAGATATCTAATTTCATTTTTCACCCATTTTTGTCCCACTCCACCACTTTAGGGACAAAGTCGGACTAAATAATACCTTATTCGTATTCTGTGATCGCAAAGATCCCCAGATGTCAACTTTCATCGATATCGGATGGCATGAGATTTCTCACTCCCTTCTGCCTTTTCATCAGTACCTTATTATATGGTATTTAAGAAATCTAAGAATGTTTAACCAATACTGTAGCGTGTAACCTTCATTTTAAATTTTACGTCTCTAGTTAAATATAGTTTAGTGAATTTTTAGAATCGTCGACTTCTTTCTCTCTCCTCTCTGCTCGGAAGTAAAAAAAAACCTGAAATTATTCCAAGGGAGTAGCCTACATGAAATTGAATTTTTTTACTTTCCTTATACATTTTAAAAACAATTCTGAGAGATGAAATGAATAGTCTAACCCAATTTTATGAGTGAATCTTTGTTTTAAATTTAAAGGCTGCACGTCTGCTTGTTAAAAAAACTAAATCGGTATAATTATTTTGATCATTACTGCCTCCCATTTTCCATTCCTTAATGTTCGTATTTCGTAAAACTCAGTCTTATCTATTGACTAAGGATTAACATATTTCCATATATATAACAGATTATATTTCCATTTCGTACAATATTCTGGTCACGAGACATAATCATATACTTTGTCTTTTCGGGATTTATTACCAAACCTATCGCTTTATTTGCTTCAAGTAAAATTTCCGCGTTTTCCCTAATCGTTTGTGTATTTTCTCCTAACATATTCACGTCATCCGCATTAGACAAAAAGCTGATGTAACCCGTTCAATTCCAAACCCTCTCTGTTATCCTGAACTCTCCTAATGGCATATTCTAGAGCGAAGTTAAAAAGTAAAGGTGATAGTGCAACTCCTTGCTTTAGCCCGCAGTGAATTGGAAAAACATCAGATAGAAACTGGCCTATACGGACTCTGCTGTAAGTTTCACTGAGACACATTTTAATTAATCGAACAAGTTTCTTGGGAATACCAAAGACACATATAGACTACTGTAATATTTGTTTAGTTTTTGGAGGTGACTGTCCAGAGTGCATAAATACTCGGGCGTGCATGTTTACTCTTATGTCCTACCCATTCCACTGCGACAGAGATAACAGCCGATCTTGCAGCGGTAAGGAACTCGCTCTCCAGTTCACATTAAGAAAATCCATCTGCCAAAATTCCTGGCGCGAACTATAGGACTATTCTTCATTGAAAATAAATATGAAAAAATTTTATTTAAACTTCCAATGAACTTAGTTTGCAGCATTCGCTGCACAAGCCACTAGTAAAATTGATTTTAAAGTAAAGTTCAATATTTACATTAAAAATTACAGTAAACTATTTAAAAAGTCAGAACCATAAAAGAAACATAGTAAAGAAGAGATAACACAGTATTGATTTTGAGGTCTGTATGAGAATATTCAGTTCAAACTGAGCAGAAAATAACATGTTATTAATCTCTCAAGTCAATAAATACGTATTTCAATGTTTGTAAACAGAATATTTGGGCGTATGCATGTTCCAAATTTAGTAATTAAAATGAAGCATTATAATACACTTTTAGAAGGCGAGTGTAGTGTGTTTACTCTAACCTACATCTTTGTTTACTCCTAAAACAATTTTAATGATAGATTGTAATCAGATACGTTAAGGTTTTGTAATTATCTAAAGTGATATTCAATATTGAATTAATCTCCATTTATTAAACACAATATGCGAACAAATCGCTACAATAACATAATATTGTGGTATGAATGTTTATTTTTTCAATATCGGAGTACAATGATGGAAATGTTTATTGTGTATTAGAGTCTGATAAATTGGAACTAATCTCGACTAGCAATCTAAAATTTAATAATGGCGATGGCGTAGTTTAGAATATAGCTAAATATTTTAAATTCAATATAGGGAACCATTAAATACAAATTGTAAACATCCAACAAAGGAAAATCATCTGAAACATTTTATAGCGATACGTATTTCCAAACTCTTTACGAATCACAAAACTGGAATGCAGGCCTGCTAGAACGAGGAAGGTGCATTGCTTTACTATGCTGTGGAACTACGTGGGTGCTATCACCTGTCGGCAGATGTACAGTAAGGGGAATATAAGGAGAACACTGGAAATAGAAGTAGAACAATGGAAAGCAATGAGAACAAGTGAATACAAGTTCAACAAGGGAAATGTAAGAACAAGGAGAATACAAGGAATACAAGGGGAAGACTAGGTAAACAAGAAGAAGGCAAAGAGGACAAAGGAATAGAAGGAGAATACGAAAAAGAGGAATATAAGTATAATGGGACTATAAGGAAAACAATGTGAATACAAGAATACAATGAGAATAAGGGGAATACAAGCAAAACAAGGTAAATACCCATACAATGAGAACAAAGTGAATAGAAGAAGAACAAGATAAATCCAAAGAGAACAAGGAAAATGCAAGGAAAAAAATAATGTAAGAGGTACAAGAGGACTACAAAAATTACTACAGGAATACTAGGTATAAGAATAATACAATCAGAATAAGGGGAATACAAGAATGTAAGAGGTACAAGAGGACTACAAAAATTACTACAGGAATACTAGGTATAAGAATAATACAATCAGAATAAGGGGAATACAAGAATCTAAGAAGTACAAGAGGCCTACAAAAATTACTACAGGAATACTAGGTATAAGAATAATACAATCAGAATAAGGGGAATACAAGAATGTAAGAAGTACAACAGGACTACAAAAGTTACTACAGGAATGCAAGGTGTAAGAATAATACAATGATAATAAGGGTAATACAAGCAAAACAAGATAAATACCCATACAATGAGAACAAAGATAAATACAAAGAGAACAAAGAGAGTACAAGGATAACAAGGGAAATACAAGGAGAAAAAAGAATGTAAGAAGTACAAGAGGGCTACAAAAATTACTACAGGAATACAAGGTGTAAGAATAATACAATGACAATAAGTGGATTACAAGCAAAACAAGGTAAATACCCATACAATGAGAACAAAAATAAATACAAAGAGAACAAAGAGAGTACAAGGATAACAAGGGAAATACAAGGAGAAAAAAGAATGTAAGAAGTACAAGAGGACTACAAAAATTACTACAGGAATACAAGGTGTAAGAATAATACAATGACAATAAGTGGATTACAAGCAAAACAAGGTAAATACCCATACAATGAGAACAAAAATAAATACAAAGAGAACAAAGAGAGTACAAGGATAACAAGGGAAATACAAGGAGAAAAAAGAATGTAAGAAGTACAAGAGGACTACAAAAATTACTACAGGAATACAAGGTGTAAGAATAATACAATGACAATAAGTGGATTACAAGCAAAACAAGGTAAATACCCATACAATGAGAACAAAGATAAATACAAAGAGAACAAAGAGAGTACAAGGATAACAAGGGAAATACAAGGAGAAAAAAGAATGTAAGAAGTACAAGAGGACTACAAAAATCACTACAGGAATACAAGGTGTAAGAATAATACAGCGAGAATAAGGGGAATACAAGCAAAACAAGGTAAATACCCATACAATGAGAACAAAGTGAACCCAAAGACAACAAGATAAATACAAAGATAACAAGGGAAATACAAGGAGAACAAGGGAAATACAAGGAGAAATATAATGTAAGAGGTATAAGAAGACTACAAAAGGTATAATAATACAATGAGAATAAGGGGATACAAGCAGAAAAAGGTGAATACAAAGAGAAGAAGGGAAGTACAAGGAGAACAACGCGAATAAAAGAAGAAAAAAGGAATACAAGTAGAACAAGATAAATACAATGTTAATACAAAGAGAGCAAGGAGAACAACGGCAATACAAGAAGAATAATAGCAATATAAGGCGAACAAGGTAAAGATAAGGAGAACGAGTGGAATGCAGGAAGAACAGGAGGCATATAAAATAACAAGGTGAAGAGAAGGAGAACAGATGGAAGACAAGAAGGACAACGGAAAAAAGAAGAACAGAGGGAAGGTAAGCAAAAGAAGGGAAAGATTGGAAAAATAACAGGGAACAAGGGGAATACAAGAAGAAAAAGGGGAAGACGAAGAGAAATAGTTGAAGACAAGGAGAAAGTACAAGGAGAACGGAAAGAAAACGAGAAAAAGAGAAGACAAAACAAAAGGGGAAGAGAAGAACGGAGGATAGAAGGACAAAAGGTGAATGCAGGTTGAACAAGCGAAAGACAAAGGAGAACAAGGGGGTTGCACTTTTATGTGACCATCAATTCCCAAGACAACTCACCCATCTTTCCTAGAGAAAAGAAAGACACATTCTACATAAAAATGGAATAAAGCTGTGTGGGGAATTCTGAGATATACGTATGCTATGATACATTTCCTATAGACAACATCTAGGCTAGTTAAAGTGCATGTCTCTATTTTATTAGAAACTAGCCGTACCCGTGCGCTCCGCTGCACCCGTTAGAAATAAATATAAAGTAATTACATAATTAAAATAGGACATTTGATCCAGGGAACATTCGTGTTTGATAGAAAGATAAATCGTTTAATATGTTACTTAATTTAAATTGCATCCAAATAATTAAAATGCGATCATTTTGGTCCAGAGACCACTCATTGGTGCAATGACAATTCCTTTAACATGTTTCTAATTTTTATTACATGCAACCATAGTTTAATGAAGATTGACATCATTTAGATTTAATGTGTATACTTTATTTTACTTGTTATAGGTTTCCATTGAATTATGGTAATAACTTAATTTTAACCCTTGTTTTCTAGGTATTTAGTAAATGGCGTTTGGCCCACTATGGTTCTGAACCTTTCAAATAACTTATATTATATTATATTATATTATATTATATTATATTATATTATATTATATTATATTATATTATATATTATATTACATGATATTATATCAGAAATTACTGTAATAACATTATAGCATTGTGTCCATACAGAGAAACTACATTTTCCAATGGTGAAATAATAATTAATTATACCAATCGGTTAATTTAGCTTCCGATATTACTTCATACAAACACAGAAACATTCTCTTTAGGCTATCTTTCATAGCTTTCGATTGTTGCTGTCCTAGGCCCCTTATAGACGAAGTCATTTGTTTTTTATTTCATTATACGGCCTTATATGGCAGTTATTTTACTTTTAAAACTCATTTATCTCATGAAATATCAGTCCTATCAAAATTTGTCAAGGAATAAAACTTATCGAAAATTATTTTCAAGGAAACATTTGTTATGTAACATTTTTCACAAAAATCAATAATAAGCGAGATATTTCGATTTATTTAATTCAGGCCCCCTTATAACCCCCTTTTTAATAATGTATTTTGAATGCAGTATAGCCTAAAATTTAAGTAACAACTAACTTAATTTATATTCCAATTTTCATCGAAATCCGTTCAGCCATTATCGCGTGAAAAGGTCACAAACATACAGACAGACAGACATACAAACAAAAATTTCAAAAAAGCGATTTTCGGTTTCAGGGTGGTTAATTATATATGTTAGGACCAATTATTTTTGGAAAATCGAAAATTACCAGAACAATTTCGGCTACAGATTTATTATTAGTATAGATATGAGAACGAGATGGATCCCGTTAACGGAAATGAAGAAAGGTGTATCCTTAGACTGGTCCCTAAATAATGGTCATAATGAAGAAAAAGAGGGCAATTTTCTAACAACAGTCGGGGTGATAAGTATTAAAGGATCATACGTGAGTTAAGTTCGAAAGCGTGAAACGTTTTTTTTTTTTTTTTTTTTTTTTTTTTTTTTTTTTTTTTTTTTTTTTTTTTAATCAACTCACAATGAATACAAAGTAATGAGACATCTTTCGCAATAAAAACTTTACAAGCGCTTTATTTTGTCGCGATTTTTATTCACGCGGAAAAGATGTCTAATAGCTTTGTCTTCTACACGAGTTTCTTACAATAAAATGAATTTGTTATATTCCTACTGGAATTAAAACACAATATATCATATATTATTACGATGTACATATGATATTTCCGTCCAGAAATTCTGCGTCATCATTTGATGAAAGATAAGTGTAACGGAAAAAAATTCTCTCCGGCACCGGGATTTGAACCCGGGTATTCAGCTCTACATGCTGACGCTCTATCCACTAAGCCACACCGGATTCCCATCCCGATGTCGGATCGAACCCTGTCAGTTTAAGTTCCACCTCTTGGGTTCCCTCTAGTTGCCTACCCTCATGCACTGCGTCATAGATGTATGGCAGTGGCACAATGTCCACACATGTGCAGAGGTGCACTCGTTATAAGTGACTAAGTGGCCGGGATCCGACGGGTTCAAATCCCGGTGCCGGAGAGAATTTTTCTCCGTTCCACTCATGTTTCACAATATATCATCCTTTGCAGCTCTTTTTAGAAAGTCGAACTAATATTTTCAGGGGACATAATTTCTGTTTTACAAGCTAATCATTCAATAGCATAATATTATGCCACCTGTTCATGAGGGGAAGATATTTTCTCATGAAATTCCTGTCACTGTGTGGTACTGGTACCCGCCCAACATAGTGTTGAATTTGGGAAACTGCATTAGATAACAAACTCTATACCGTAATATAAATGTTAGTGATTTACTGTATCCTGGAAGTTATTTTTTTCAGAAACTAATCTCGAATTCACGATGTTGCAACAATGATATTTCTTCACACAAAAAATGGAAAATGTGACTCAAGTAGGATACAAACAAATAGATACCATCCTATCCTCTTAAAATGAAATCTACGAACGGGTTTATCAGAATCGATTGTCTGTAACAGATTTTGTATATTGCTTCATTCATGCAATCTCTGATATTCGTAAACAATGAACGAAATAATAATAAAAAAAGACTATCGATGTGGATATATATAACGATATTGGAATTGCGTGCAAATATATATGACCTCAACCTACCCTTCGCTGAATGTTTTGTTCGGCCGCAAAATATTTTCCTCGGGTCATATTTTTCAGTGATTTATAGAACACACTTCTATCTATAAAGGATTATAAGTTACTCGCTTGTGTTATTGTTTTTTTAGGTATTATGAAACTGTAAAGCATTAATACCTGATGTGAAATTGTTACTGGTAGTAAAATATCGCCATTGATGTGGAAAGCGAGAGATTAAATGGAATAAAACACAGAATGCAATCAAGGGATGTACGAGACGATCTCGTATCAAAAATCGAACAATAAGAGAAGAACTAGGGGTAATACCAATTGTAATCCAAATCTACTTTAATGAAAATGGTTTGAATGATTATTTGAAGTGAATTGCTAATAGCGGACTTACGAAAATGGCGTGGATTAGTAGATCAAGAAAGAGAAGAGATTTTCGCAGATATAAAAATGATGGAGTTATGAGTAGAAACAGAGGAATGGACTTTTAAAGCGAATCTAATGACTATTCTATTCATGGTGCTACTGATGATGATGATGATGATGATGATAGTGATGTAAAAAGCAAATGAAGAGTACAGGGGAAAAAAGGGGAATGTCCACTTTCAGGCAAAATTCAGATTTCCATTCCCTTATATACTTCATATGAAGTGAATTCATTCTACACTTAGAACAGGGGAAGAAAATTCTTAGTCACAGAATAACTGCTGGTTAAATTGTCAGTATTATATTCGGAATGATAGAGTTTCACATTTTAAAATTAGTTTCCTGAGAATTGTTTAAAAGTGGACATCCCCCCTTTTTCCCCTGTACTCTTCAAATTGGTTAACGTAAGTAGATAATGTAACTTTTGTCATTTATTTTATTGTTTACTGTTCATAGCTGCAGAGATGACGTGTTTGGCATGGTTACTACAGGGACATCATTTTATTTTTACTTCAATTTTTATTGTACCTGCGTTTCTAAATGTACTTGACTCCCACCCCTTTCACTAATGTCCTTGCTAACGCCAGTCACACAAACTTACGGCCGCTGTTGCTAGCAATGAAATAAACAATACAGGGTACAGTGTGTTTCAGAAATATGTTGCATTTTCTATAGAAGAAAAAGCTTATATTATTGAAGTTTATTTTTACACAAGTATGGTGTGTAGCATAACTGAATTTATCTGTGTGGACTGAGCACAAGTGAAGATTAGAGTTGTCGAAAGTACGGTACCCTATAATATGGTACGGTACTTAACAACATTATTTAAACAAGAATTTTGTTTTACTATTTGTAGGTATGAAGGACGATGATGGAAACTGGAATTACAATATAACCGAACGTGAACAACAGTTTTTCTTTTTTTCCCCACAATTTCCTGATTGTATCATTGCGGAATATTTTCGTAGAAATGTCATTAATCTGGTAGATAAATTTAGAGCAACAGAGTGTACAGAAAGGAAGAAAAGTGTAAGATGGCCAAGAAAGGTGACAGAAGATGCTGTAGAAGATGCTAGAGAAAGAATGCAGCGAGGTCGTAATAAGTCGGTCAAGAAGTTAGCTGTAGAAATTGGGGTTCCTTACGAAAGTGCTCACAAAATTCTCAGGAATAAATTAGGTTAGTAATATGCTGAATAAAGTAGACATTGCATAATGTATATAACCGCCTGAAGATTTGAGTTTGTGAAAAAAATTGTTACTATGCTTCTGTTTGTTTTATAAAATACTGTAAAGTAATGACCAAACTGAAAATCGTAATACTATACAGGGTGCGTCAGAAAGAACGGATGGATTTCACATGGCAAGAAAATTGTAAAGATTCATCAAATCAAAAATTTATTGTTATCAACATATTCACCAATACATGCAGTTTATTTATGTAAAACAACATTATCCATATGATGTCCTTGGCTTTCAATACAGGCATCGAGGCGTTTTCTGATGTTCGCCATCACTTTCACAGTCATAGCTGGTGCAATTGCCACGATTTCTTCACGAATCGCTGTCTTCAATTCGTCCAGTGTATGTGATCGATGTTTACAAACTTACGCCTTCAAATGGTCCCAAAGAAAGAAGTCGCAGGGCGCGAGATCTTACCGTAGCCTCGGACAATCTCAGTGCAATAGAATTTCGTCCAGGTGATTTCTTCTTTAATGTTGAACCTGTGATACGAAATGAAGCCACCCACCGCAAAATTGTATTCCGAGTTGGAATCCTAGCGTGACATCCGATGTCGAAATGAGTCCTGAGTGGCGATCACAGACTCTTCATTTTTCAAAAATGTCTCTACGATGAAAGCACGTTGTACACCAGACCAACACCATATTCTCAACTGAAACTGCATTCTATGGCTGACCCAACAGTCGTGGTCCCCCTCACTATATCTCTCTCCTCGTTGCGTATCGATAGTTTGAAATCCATCCGTTCTTTCTGACGCACCCTTTATTTCCCTGTAACATAAATGGATACATTACTTTTCTCTCCTCCTATAGCTAGTAAAATGATTTGTTTACATGTTACACTGGAAACTACAAACTCCTGTAATGGAAAGGGGGCAACAGTGTTTCCGAGTATAGCCAGGTTAATGTTAAAAATTTTAGTAAAAATAAAGTGATGTCCCTGTATATTTGGCACTGCCTGCTGGATCCCATCTTATAGCTGAGTAAACTGCCTGCTAGAGCGCAGAAAATAACTGTTGTTTGTTTGGCTGTGCTAAGTGTGTATAGTGAATTACAATTTTTAATCTGAAATCTCAGAAGTAATTACAGTGTATGTAAGTAATTGTTTATTAATTATGTGGTTTTTTCTTCAAAATGTATTACAAGTAAGATATACTAGAATTATACGTTTAATTTAATGTTGTTTTCTAAACAAGGCTTGTTGTAGGATATATAAAACTTGGTTTCCCAAACATAACAATATTAATTATAATTAGGGGACGGATGTTGATAACCTAAAAATCTACTTAAAGCGATCAATAAAATTCCTTTAAAATAATGAAAAAATGAGGCATAATTCAAAGAAAATGACATTTAAATATTATTCACCGTACTCGCACCACAACTTCTTAAAAATTAGTCACCTTGTTTCAATGACTGCCCTGCAAATCTCGGGGAGAGGGGAGGCAACTTCCTGGAATTTGACTAAGGTAAAGGAAAAGAGCATGCAAAAAAATGAAAGTTTCAAGGGAAAACTATAGGTTTTAATGAGAGTTTATAATGTGTTTCAGTCAGGGGTTGTTCATGTCAGTGCCTTCATTCTCCGTCTCCTCCTTCCGCTCTTCATTTTTGTTACCAGACCTTCCAGATGGGTAGTGTAAACGACAAAAGAAATTGTGGGCGCAAAGGCATGTTTGGAATCTTTGTGTTAAAAATACTGTCTACTAGAGTAGACATCCCTTCCGAACCATATTGGAGACACAACGTCCTATTGTCTAGGAAACGGTGAACGTTTCCTCCCTTCCAAACAAGCCCCTACTGTCTCGGCTGCGCGAAACGAGGAAACCGGGGCAAACTGAACGCTGCGCTTGCCGCCATGATGTTGGAGAGCAGACGTATAATAGCAGAACGTAAATCACGCAATTTAACGCTGTGATGATCTAAAATTGACAGATTATGGCCATTTTCGACGTTTAACGTAAAATTAGGACGAAATAAACATATTCAAAGTTTCATTGATATGCGTTAGAACATTAAAGAAAAGAAAATACGTACGCAGCAATTTATAGAAAACATACTGATACATCCATAAATAGGCCTACACAATACACATTATAGATTGTATAATTTTACGTTAATCAGCATATTGTTAGGTTTCAGAGAATCGAAAATTATATTAACATACATTACTCTTAGGTCACAAGACATAAATGTATGCACTTTGATTACACAATTTCTCATTATAATCAAATTCTTAAGTGAAATAAATGTGTGATTATCAATATAGACCTGTTGTTAAGTTTTAGAGAATCGAAAATTATATTACCGGTACTTCTAGACCACAGGACATAGGTAATCTGGCAAAATATAATGTGCGAAGGTAGCCAAATTACATTGAATTCATTCTTCAATTTAATAAACGAAATGCTATCAATTATAAAACGTACCGGTACCTAATACATTGCAAACAATAGGTAACGTGAAGACCTAAAAACTAAACAATCACTTTATGCAAGATAAAAAACCGCATAGGCCTACTTTTTTGTGTGTGGATTTTTTTAGATATTGTATTGTTATTTTAAATAAATAAAATAGATATATTATATTGCTTGCGGAGTGATGGTACATAATTTTTACGCACATATGTAATATCAATAAGATGCCATTCCTTGCTTTTGTTAATAAAATATATCCGGCAAAATGTAAAAGAGTTATTTATAGGTGAACTTTGAATCATAAGTTCACAAAGAAGGCTTAGCTATTTATTTATTTATTTATTTATTTATTTATTAGCTGTATATTTATTTATCCATATATGGATCTTGAATGAAAGTTTATTATCTTGCAGATAAATTCATTTACATAATAAAAACAAAAAGTTATCTCTCCACTAATGTTTGAACATTTGATGTGTAAGTCTAAATACAGCAATTCACTCAATGGGATTTCTCTACAGTCTGATATACCTGTACTAACAATTAAGTATTTTTTATTGTCGTAAACTACTGATTGATTTTTAATGATATTGATATTGTAACAACAGAGATAATATTATATCGTACCTTTTGCAAGTGGCTTGGAAAATTAAACAGGGATGGTATTATCGCCGCGCTCTCATGGTTAACATTCGGCAGGTCTTTGAGCGGCCTCATGCATAACATTCGGCAGGTCTTTGAAATTTAATTGTATTATTGTTTTAAATTTCTTGTGTCGCCGCTCCAATCACTCGCCTCAATTTCAATAATGCAACCAATAAGCTGCTTCCATTTGTAAATGACACTTACTTGTCTAATCCACGTGAACTAAAAACGAGGATGCAATGTCTTGTGCTGAGGACGAACATTAAGGTATGTGATTAAAAATTATTATTAAAGAGTTATTATTAAGAGTTAAGAAAGCCAACGTACTCGTATATGAAATAATAATAATAATAATAATAATAATAATAATAATAATAATAATAATAATAATAATAATAGCCATTTAACAATATAACAAACTAGTGCTTATTCTTATCGAGAAAGTAGACGTGACAACGTGACGCTTAGAGTGAAACCTAGAGAGCAACAATCGGTCGGTAAAATTATTTTTTTAAACCACACCGCACGTTATTGTATGATGCCGACATGTTAACCATGAGTCCGCGGCGATAATATATCATCTTTCAAAATTCTATTGCCATTACTTTCACACTGTTCACTAAAAACACCCGAGACAAAACAAAGGACAAGTATGACAATCGTGTTTACCGCTCTATTTCTACCAGTAGCTTGGCGGCGTAAACATGCGCAGACAGGTTTCAATTTTGGACAGCACACCAGCGCTCTGTGTGAGTCTAGTATACTATATAACGTCTTTGCTTCCAAACATAAATTCTAAAGACACCCTCGTACCGACAAAATAACAGTAACGGCCGAAGCCCTCACTTTAAGTTGTTGTCAAGCATTTTATATTAGGCCTACTTATGTTGTGTGAGGTGAAACCTTCAGTGAAATGAGGGATGGACTTTAGAGTCTGTTCCGAACTATAAAACTCAAACTTCACTGTTATTCACTTATTCAGTAGGTAATTACTAGTAGGTCTACTACTGATCTGTTTGCTTAGAAAAAAGATTTAACAGGCCTATATGTAAAGAAGGAAGTAAAATGCATTGAAAATGTATAAAAGTACTTCAGAATATTAAAAAAGACCAAAAAATTCCGAAAAAAATGTAAAAATAACTTATTAGTTAAAAAACGTCAAAAAATACAATATAAAAATCATTTTTTTACGTCGATATTAACATAGAAAGGATTTCTATATTAATAGGCATCGTCCTAATGTGAAAAATAAGAAGATGACTTTTCATCAACATATGCCCCCTAATTATAATGTATGTACAATGACGTAAGTTTTTCAAGATGATATTTTGAAGAGATGTTACGCAGGATTCGCTATTGTCTTTATTGAGTGTAATTAGTTACCACTACCACAGGGTATATACCCATTGCAGTGTGAATAAATAAATAAATACATACATACATACATACATACATACATACATACATACATACATACATACATACGTACGTACATATATTGCCTGAAATTCGCCTCAGAGTTGGGGAAAACGTCATAAAACCCAAGCATAATACACCGAAACGGGGTTAGAACCCACGTCCTGGCGTAACCTTGGATTATGAGACGAGTTCCTTACTTCTGAGCTATGTCTGGAGCCCGCATAACTTACTTGGAATAAAACCGATATGGGTAGTCGGGTCTAACATCGCAGACTTAATACCGTGATAAAGTGCTGACGATCAGAAAAGTGTTTAACATTGGTTGCTCTGCAGTTGAGACAAATAACATGTCACAGGGTTGGCCCCCCTGCGGAGTCTCGTTAATACGACAGTCACTTGTTTTCCGTTTCCGTCACTTTGTCTTGTCGGAATCAGAATCTAGCTCTGGTGTCATCCTTGTCGCTCCTATAAGCGGAGAAGTTTCAGAACTCCCGCTGATTTTCAGGATGGGAGCGATAAGCTAACATTTTTCCAAGTAATGACAGCTTGACTTAAGAAGTCATGTCTCAAGAGTCGTTTTTCCACCAATATCTGTCACTAAGCCCCTCTGATCTATTGACGCGATGTGTCTACTGTTCCTTTATGTTCAAATACTGAGAAGGGACTATAAGTCAACGTAAACTTCAAGGAGAATAAAATGAGGTTCGGGACATATCCTAAAAATAAGACGCAAATGTGCTATGAAAGAGAAATATGAAATCAATATTCGACTTTCATAAGTTGTCGACACTGCTCAAGGTAATGTTCACCCCAACTGCGAATTAAAAATATTGTATAAATCAATCTACATTATAATAGCATATCTTTGAAAAACTTGTGTGAAATTTTAGACAACAGTACACTAAATGAACACATAATTAAAACTTTTAAACAATTATTATACAGGGTGATCCGTTTGGGTATGGACAAAATGAAAACACTGCAAAACATTTACTACTGAACTTCATTTGTTGAAACTTTGTGCATACAACACTGAAAGGTGGGAGATTCCTCAGAGCTCAACATGACCCCCATTGCGCACCCTGCACAACTCATAACGGTGATGCAATTCAGCCCATGACCGTTGTAACATAAGAGGGGTGATTTGTTGAAAAGCTTGAGTAATTTTTACTCTCGGATCATCGATGTTCCTGGTTTTCTGTGAATAGACAATGTCTTTAGCAAAATCCTACACGAAGAAGTCAGGAGGGGTTAGATCTGGGGAGTTTGGGGGCCAAGCCAAGAGATAGCTGCTTCTCGTACTGGGTTTCGTCTTCGACTTCGTGCATATTTTTTTTTTAACACATAACCTATTTCGATACCACATTATGGAATTGTATTTAGGTACATTATGCACACCGTACTCACGTCGAAATTCCCTTTGAACTCTTTTAACACTCTCAAATTTAGCATACCAAAGAACACATTGTGTCTGCTATTGATTTATAGTTGCCATTTTAATCATGTAAGATTTTCATTTGTCTTTTCAGATTATGCATTGTTGATTGTCATATATGGATACTACCATCTTTTATTCATAATATAACCAGCAAGAAATTTTTCTACTGTCGTAATAGCTTTATAATAATAAAAAATTAATATTATCCATACCCAAACGGATCAGACTGTATTAAATTTCATTGTTCTATATACACTTTTAACGCTTATATAGTTATGCAAATTAAGCTTTCAGGAGTAACTCCCTGTAAAGTTAATTTGAATAATTTCGAGGGAAAAATTGTTCCGGGGCCGGGTATCTAACCCGGGACCTTTGGTTAAACGTACCAACGCTCTCCCAACTGAGCTACCCGGGAACTCTACCCGACACCGATCCAATTTTTCCTTCTATATCCACAGACCTCAAAGTGGGCTGACAACCGTCAAGCAACCACCATTTGAGTGCACACTAACTGTGGATATAGAAGGAAAAATTGGATCGGTGTCGGGTAGAGTTCCCGGGTAGCTCAGTTGGGAGAGCGTTGGTACGTTTAACCAAAGCTTATATAGCTATTGATTAACTTTTAAATTTCTTTACTGTGTTAAATTTTAGGAAATTACCTAGCTGACTAGATTCGAAGTGTTGTTCTTTATTGTCCAAAGCCTAGTGAAGCTCACGCGCTATCTTCTGGTTTTCTGTTGTAGTGAGGTGTGTTCATGATTGTGTCGAAAAGAGTGTGTGTTTTGAAATTGAATTGAGTGTACAGGATGTGCTGGGGATGTTTGTATGTTTGTAAAGTTCATATTTTTCTGGAGTGTCAAGTTTCTGGTTTTTTGGCTGGATGTGTAGTATTTTCATGCCAGTGTCTGTGTTGCTGTAGTTGTGATTGGTGTTTGCGATGTGTTCTGCGTAGGTTGAATTGTTGTGTGGTTTGATTATATTTGAAAGGTCCAAAACCGCCTAAAGAAACATTCAACATTTCGTGTTGACATCTGAAGCTATCAATTTGAAGAGATTTTCTAACGCTTCCTACTAAAACTAAAATTTTACTTCTTTATGGCACAGAACATTTTTTTGAAACATTGTCTAAGCACTTTATAAACCTTCTGTACCGCCAAAACTGAGAGGATTAGTGCACCAACTATTCATGTATTTATTATCTAAAAATGTTTGTATTTTTATGCTACATAGGATTTATTAAATTGCAAATTTTCTGGTACATCCTGTACATGAACATTTACTTCCAATAGTTACTTCCTCTTGTCTACGTGGCCACTTCTTAGTAATCTAGATATATTTTGGAACAAATCCGAATGGTGATGAACAGTTTTTTTTTTTTTTTTTTTAATTCTCGCTTAATAGATTTATAATCCACACTTCGATCACCCGATGCAGCCATCACATCCACACATAAACGGCAAAAAAAAAAGGTGGACCAATTCGCACACATCATAAATGATGTTGCGCAAATAAGTTTTAAATATTAATAACCGCAAGCACTGAATTATAACAAATGGAGTTTATTGCATTCCCTGCAGTACGCGTCCATTAAAACGAGCTCAGAGTAATTAGGTTGGCTGGAAATTTTCATTAAAGGATTAAAACCCGGCCGTTTGTGTATTCGACAGCTCGTCAAATACGCTTTTTTTCATGCGAAAAGTTTGTGACGTGGTTTTTATGTTTCATATTTCACATGGTGGTGTTGATAATTAATATAAACATGTTTTTAAATTTGTTTAATTACAGTAATCAGTAAGGATACATCATTAAAATAATTTCGACAGTTTAACACTTGAGATTTATGTTGACTTAAGATTTGAAGATATTCACCGTGGTAAGAAATGTTTCACATTTTTTTTATAGTTAAGTGTATGATATAAGATATAAAATGTTTAACTTTGTTGAGATTTAAGTTTGATATGACTTTCATAATTATTCACAGCGGCGTGAGATGTTTCATAATGTTCAGATTGAGTTTGATATAAAGATTTCACAATATTCACAGTGGTATATATTAGATACTTCAAGATGTCAACCGTGGTGTGAAGTGCTTTACAGTGTTGAAATTTAAGTTTGATACAAAATAAACAAGAGTTTCAAGATATTAACCGTGATAAGAAACGTTTGACATTGTTGAGATTTAAGTTTCATGTAAGATGTAAAATGTTTGACATTGTTGAGATTTAAGTTTCATGTAAGATGTAAAATGTTTGACATTGTTGAGATTTAAGTTTCATGTAAGATTTAAAATGTTTGACATTGTTGAGTTTTAAGTTTCATGTAAGATGTAAAATGCTTGACTTTGTTAGGATTTAAATTTAATATAACTTTCATATTATTCACAGCGTTGTAAAATGTTTGATAATGTTAAGATTAAGTTTGATATAAAGATTTTGCAACATTTAAAGTGGTATGAAATGTTAGATACTGTACAGATAAAGTTTGATATGGTCTTCAAGATATCTACCGTAGTGTGAATTGCTTTACAATGCAGAGATTTAATGTTTAATACAAATTATACAAGAGTTTCAAGATGTTCACAGTGGTGTGAAATGTTTTCTTGATATGTGATTTTCATAATATTCACTATGGTGTGAAATGTTTCAAATTTTTCAGATCTAAGTTTGATGTAACACTGTCAAGATGTTCACCGTAGTGTGAAATGTTTTGTAAAATTATAATATACAGCCAATCCTTCTTTATGGAAATGAAATCTGGGGTCTATTTCATAATTCATTTTCACTTTGAAGTTTGCACTTTTCATTACAGTTTCTGTTACACTATAATTGTTCAAAACTGGTTCACAAATTGAAAAGTGAAACGGAAAAGTAGAGGAAACTTTTCAACTATATTACTACTTTTGCTTTATCAACACAATAATTTTGAAAAATGCAAATTTATAAGCTGAAAAGTGAATGCGATTTTAGCAAAGCACCAAGTGTCTTTACCACTATGATTCATTACATTCGTATATATTTGCTTTGGATTCAAGATAAGTTAGGGAAGATAAAATTTACTATTAGGTAATTCAAGCGACAAAGAACCAAATTAAAGAGTATACAAAAACAGGATAAGTTTCCATAACTTAAGCTAGTCTCAGATCTGCGAATGTTTTCTAATTAAGCCAACAGGAAACAGAGTTCAACAACATGGAGCTGTATTTACTACTGACATGCAAAGTCTTTGCAGAATGAAATGAAAAGTGCAAAGCAATCAATTACTTATGAAGGAACAGAAAGACTTTTGACCTTTCAGAGTTTCTAAAGTGAAATGTTATGAAGTTGCAAAGTTTAATATTGGAATACACTAATGCACGCTGATTAAATGATGCAATTGCAAGTAATGAACGGGAAAATAAACTACACTTCTTCGTCGATATAGAAGAAAGCTAATGTCTACCTACTTACATAGATATAAACACGCGGAGCAAATCCCCTCCAATCGGCAAGCATCATGATTAGGTACAATATAAAAATCCAAAAATATTAAAGATAGTAAAAAATCGATCATATGGGAATTAATATTTAAGAGTTCGGAATATGTATGATATGACTTTCTTGTGTTTAATTCTATCGGGTTGTTGTTGGTCTTGGCGCCTCTTGCTTGGTTTCCTGTGAAGGTTAAATGTTAAATGTTATGTTTTATTTAACGACACTCGCAACTGCAGAGGTTATATCAGCGTCGCCGGAAGTGCCGGAATTTTGTCCCGCAGGAGTTCTTTTACATGCCAGTAAATCTACTGACATGAACCTGTCGCATTTAAGCACACTTAAAAGCCATCGACTGGCCCGAGATCGAACCCACAACCTTGGCCATAGAAGGCCTGCGCTCCTGTGAGGGTGTGTTTGTGTGGTGTAATGTGGAGTCAAAGAGTGTGTGTGTTCTGAAATTGAGTTGTGTGTTGAAAATTTCATTGGGGTGTGTTTTTGTGTGTCTGTATATTTCATATTGTTCTAGTGTGTTTAGTTTCTGGCTTTTTGGTCGGATGTGTAGTATTTCCATGTCTGTGTTGATGTCTCTGTAGGTGTGGTTAGCATTTGTGATGTGTTCTGGATATGTGGAAGTGTTTTGTAATTTTGTTACGGCTGTGATGTGTTCTTTGTAACGTGTTTGAAATGATCTGCCTGTCTGTCCTATGTAGAAGTTGTTGCAGGTGTTACATTTGAGTTTGTATACATTTCTTTGTTTGTGTTGTTTGTGTGTTGAGATGTTTTTGTAGAGTGCTATTTGTTCTGTATCCGTTTTCTTGTGCTATGTATTTGACAGTCCTTACATAACAGACATCAACACAGATTTGGAAATACTACACATCCAACAAAAAAAGCTAGAAACTAAACACACTAGAATATGAAATATACAGACACACAAAAACACACCCCAATAAATTCTCAACACACAACTCAATTTCAGAACACACACAATCTTTGACTCCACATTACACCACACAAACACACCCTCACAGGAAACAAAACAAGAGGCGCCAAGACCAACAACGACTAGTTCTGAAGATGACACATAATAGATCGAAACATGTAAACCAGGTACGATAGAATTTAACACAAGGAAGTCATATAATACATATTCCGAAGTGATACAGTGTTAAAAGTTGTGTAATCAAGATATATTTAAGAGTTGTTAATTCTATATAAGAAAGTGAATCTGACATTTGAGTTGCGTCAGCTTTTAAACGTATTTTCCATTTATTGTCAATATTTCCCTCGCTTTGACCTCCCGTCTAAAATGAAAAATGAAAAAATTTGCCGATGACCAACTTGTGAAGGTGTAAATGTCTATTTTGAACAGATCACTTGAAAGTTAGTATTTTTTTCACCAGACTTACTAAAAAAAATATTTTAATTTTGAATTCTTTTATCTGCTTTCCTTAGACGCTAACCTTACTTACTTACTTACTTGCTGGCTTTTAAGGAACCCGTATGTTCATTGCCGCCCTCACATAAGCCCGCCATTGGTCCCTATCCTGAGCAAGATTAATCCAGTCTCTATCATCATATCCCACCTCCCTCAAATCTATTTTAATATTATCTTACCATCTATGTCTCGGCCTCCCTAAAGGTCTTTTTCCTCTCTGGCCTCCCAACTAACACTCTATACGCACTTCTGGATTCGCCCATACGTGCTACATGCCCTGCCCATCTCAAACGTCTGGATTTCATGTTCCTAATTATGTCAGGTGAAGGATACAATGCGTGCAGTTCTGTATTGTGTAACTTTCTCCATTCTCCTGTAACTTCATCCCTCTTAGCCCCAAATATTTTCCTAAGAACTTTATTCTCAAAAACCCTCAATCTCTGTTCCTCTCTCAAAGTGAGAGTCCAAGTTTCACAGCCATACAGAACAACCGGTAATATAAGTGTTTTATAAATTCTAACTTTCAGATTTTTTGACAGAAGACTAGATGACAAAAGCTTCTCAACCGAATAATAACACGCATTTCCCATATTTATTCTGCGTTTAATTTCCTCCCGAGTGTCATTTGTATTTGTTACTGTTGCTCCAAGATATTTGAATTTTTCCACCTCTTCGAAGGATAAATCTCCAACTTTTATAGTTCCATTTCGTACAATATTCTGACCACGAGACATAATCATATACTTTGTCTTTTCGGGATTTACTTCCAACCCTATCTCTTTACTTGCTTCAAGTATAATTCCCGTGTTTTCCCTAATCGTTTGTGGATTTTCTCCTAACATATTCACGTCATCCGCATAGACAAGAAGCTGATGTAACCCGTTCAATTCCAAACCCTCTCTGTTATCCTGGACTTTCCTAATGGCATATTCTGGAGCGAATTAAAAAAGTAAAGGTGATAGTGCATCTCCTTGCTTTAGACGCTAACCTATAAATCATAAAAATTGCAGTGCGATTGACTAACTATCAAAGGAACTATTATTTGAAATGTTTTAATGGAGCGGGAAATATTGTTTCTTGTCTCTTAGCTATAACCGGTAGACAGAAGAGTTTCGTAAAAGCATAGCTTTCAGTATGGCCACCGGATGCAGCGAATATAGCAAACATCGCGTACATAGTGTAGAATTCTTTGTGGCCTCGGCATTACAAAGAAGGTCCTGAACTCAAAATTTGTAGGTGACTTAATATCAGAAGACAAAAACTGATATTGCTGGAAGATGTGAAGGATGATTTGATGGTTCTGGGTGTGAAGAGGTGAAGGCTAAAAACACAAAACAGGAAAGGGTACGGCGCTATACTGGAGAATTACCACGGTAGCTTTGAACCGTGCCGTTACGTTTACAACCAAATTTAACTACATACACAATGTTGCCAACATAAGAACATGATTTTGGTCTGTGGTGTCGTTAGAAGGAGAAATTTGTTTCTTTTTCTCTCTACCTCCTTCTTTCTGAACATTACTGAGAGATAGCACCACTGTTACTCCCATCTATTGCAATGATTTTTCCCTGGACCACCAATTTGATTGGACGACATTTCTACATAGAAGATTAAGACAGATCTTACAAGCGATCTCCAGTTACTAACAGTATGGTCAGCGAATAGGGATTGTAAAGAATGGACACTTCGCGTCGGTACCTTTGATGTAGCCGACTGATTTCAATGACCTTCAAGCCAGCTAGAGCGTGAGATTCTGCTTTCTCCCTAGAGTTGGCGCTGACATCACACCAGCTAGCAGTCGACACAGCGGAAATATAACACATAATTAATACATCTAGGTACATTATGTACTCAAATAAAATAAATTGGATCCATAAAATAATAAATCCGTCATTAAATGTAATGTCTAGACTCTAGAGTTCCTTTATAATGAGAGTTGAGACGCTGACCCCAACAACAATTAAAATATGTAATAATTTTATAGCACTGAAAATGGAAAAACAAAACTCTTATGAGAAGTAAAACCATATACCTATATTATATTATATACAAATATTAAACGAATTCGATACTTAATTTTATAATGTATTATACTATTTTATAATATAATTTATTATATTGAAATATAAAATATTATTATTGCAACTAGTTTGTCACTGAGAAATAAGGAAAAGCCGTTAACTTGAATTTATTAGAAGCAAAGCTTTACTGGATTATGCAATAAGGTAGGCGATGTTTGGATCCTGTGTCTCAACTCTATTCTCAATTATTATCTTAGCGTATGCTCGATTACACTAACCTCTAGCGCTTGAAAGTGGAACTAAACGCTGGCGCACAGAGAAACAAAACACAGGAAAATTCACTCAGTGTCCATTCTTTATAATCCCTATTCCCTGGTATGGTCATCAAAATTGTGTGTCCATTTTATCTCGAACTAAAATCTCTCTCGCATTTTCTTTTGTTTCTTCACGGCCAAATGGATTTATCTCTTCGGTATCGATGTTTCTAGTCGGTCATGGCCTTTATGACAGTTTTTGTTTCGTAATATTGATAGACGGTAATATAATTAAAGCGGTGAATAATTTCATGGCCCCTAAATTTTCTTTTTTTTTCGTAAAAGGCTAGGTATTTTCTCTAGGCCACAAATAAAACTGCAACGCGGTCATAGTTATGTACTTAATGCTTTGGTGAACATTAACCGGAAATTTACTTTCCGTTATTTAAATGATATTCCGTGAACCACACCTTTTTCCTCTTTATTTCGTTGTCATAACCTACATTAAGATCTTACTACATAAGCATTTTCTTTTAGTGCATTGAAAACATCGTCGTTGTACTGCATAAATCTTGCACTTGACTAATAGAGTGATTTATTTAAGAATATAGTCGCGAATTTCACTACCACCGTTTCGATTGTCTTCTGTTTGACACGGCTCGGTACGGCCCGGTGACTAGTGGCCAGCGAGTAACGTCGACTATAGACATTGTTCTGCCGTGGGTATTATCCAGTTGTTCCGGGTACGGTAATACCACAGTCTACTACATATATACAGTCGCGAAGCTTGAGGTGATTTTTTGCAAATGTCGTGATAAAGCGCTCCAAGCGGTTAGCAACTAGAAACAATAGACTGGCCACGGTCGACTTTGGACTGTGTCGCATTTCTATTGAGTGCTAGCTCGTTGCGTATTTCACATTGATGCTTCTGAAATGTTCGTTATTGGTTGTAATGAAAATGTTAATGGCTAAAATACAATAATTGGAATAATAATATTTTACTAGAGACGTAGAAAAATTAAGTTTGTTTTAATGAAATTTATTGATCACGTTTTATTTTCAATTCTGGTGGGATAATTATTGCTTAGGCCTACTTTTTTTTCAAAGGATATGTTTTTAATTATAGCTGTTAATTTTGTTGTTATTTTTATTTGTTGCTTTACTAGAGACGTAGGAAAAGTCTGTTACAATAAAATTTATTGATCACGTTTTATTTCCAATTCTGGTGTGATTATTATTGCTTAACCTCATCCCACTTTGTTAACTACGTAAGCCTACACTACGAGTACCGGTACACGTAAGTTACTCCATTAATTCATATTTCCATTATTATTGTTGTAAAGGGAAATGAAACTTAATATTTATTGGTTTCATAGTTAATTATCGCTATAATCTTGAATGAGTGAAGCGATTATAGTAAATTTCAGTTCGTTTTGCACAATCAAAAATAATATTAACCCATTTCTTGCAGGTATCTTCGAGTTTATGGTGGAATTTAATATACTTCGTTAAAATAATAAATTAACTTTATGCATTTAATATTTCAATAATGGAACGAAGGTGTTAATTTTTCCAAAAGAACACGACGAAAGTGTAACATATTTTGTCGTCTACTAGGAGAGAGATCTGCGATGATGAGGCGATAGTAGCGATCCTAGTGGTGGGCAACTACCCATGTTTGCATTTTTACTACATATTGAGCTTCGCGACTGTATATAGTAGATTGTGGTAATACTTTAGGGGAGGCCAACGCTAAACTACAGAGGCCGCAAAGTCAAAGAACAAGAAATTAAACATGCACTGTAAGACAAGTAACTTATTTTAAACCCTTAATTCACCAAAAAAAAAAAAAAACGACGAGAAATTGCAATATCCTTTCCTTTCTAAAGCGAACAGTTATTCCTACGCATGAAACACATTCACTCAACAAACTCCTATTTCACTCATAGATGTAAATATGTCCTTTATCTCCTTGTAGCACGATTGGGTAACCCACAAATACGATGCAGTGTCTTTCATGTGGTATACCTCTGTTATTTTCACGGTTTGGGACATCGAGTTTATACGGTTACCATGGCATTAACGATTCTTTTTATAATTGCGCCGACATGTATCTAATTAAAATTATTTGATTCAGTTCCCACAAAACAAATGAGGCACTGATATTAAATTTCCCACTGATTTGCTTAATAAATAAGCCGCAGTCTTTTTTTTTTTTAAGCTGTTCTACTGTTTATTCAAGACAGTGCACAGGCCTAAGCCAACGAATGGTTAGGAACTGTTTAAGTATATGCTGCTTCATACACTTGAGTACTTACTTACTGGCTTTTAAGGAACCCGGAGGTTCATTGCCGCCCTCACATAAGCCCGCCATTGGTCCCTATCTTGAGCAAGATTAATCCAGTCTCTACCATCATATCCCACTTCCCTCAAATCCATTTTAATATTATCTTCCCATCTACGTCTCGGCCTCCCTAAAGGTCTTTTTCCCTCCGGCCTCCCAACTAACACTCTATATGCATTTCTGGACTCGCCCTTACGTGCTACATGCCCTGCCCATCTCAAACGTCTGGATTTATTGTTCCTAATTATGTCAGGTGAAGAATACAATGCGTTCAGTTCTGTGTTGTGTAACTTTCTCCATTCTCCTGTAACTTCATCCCTCTTAGTCCCAAATATTTTCCTAAGCACCTTATTCTCAAACACCCTTAACCTAGGTTCCTCTCTCAAAGTGAGAGTCCAAGTTTCACAACCATAAAGAACAACCGGTAATATAACTGTTTTATAAATTCTAACTTTCAGATTTTTTGGCAGCAGACTGGATGATAAAAGCTTCTTAACCGAATAATGACAGGCATTTCCCATACTTATTCTGCGTTTAATTTCCTCCCGAGTATCATTTATATTTGTTACTGTTGCTCCAAGATATTTGAACTTCTCCACCTCTTCAAGAGATAAATTTCCAATTTTTATATTTCCATTTTGTACAATATTCTCGTCACGAGACATAATCATATACTTTTACTTCCAAACCTATCTCTTTACTTGCTTCCAGTAAAATTTCCGTGTTTTCCCTAATCGTTTATGGATTTTCTCCTAACATATTCACGTCATCCGCATAGACAAGCAGCTGGTGTAACCCGTTCAATTGCAAACCCTTTCTGTTATCCTGGACTTTCCTAATGGCATACTCTAGAGCAAAGTTAAAAAGTAAAGGTGATAGTGCATCTCCTTGCTTTAGCCCACAGTGAATTGGAAACGCATCTGACAGAAACTGACCTATACGAAAAAAAAGTGATGTCGCTTTTGACGTCACTTACAGTGACGGTATGAAATTGAGTGCTCTGATCACATGTGTATAAATATATTTTCGGTGATCATTACTCCTAGTAACATGTAACAAATTAATCAAACTAATGGGCTTTCAAGACAACAATTTTTATTAATTTAGCTATGCTGCCATCTAGCGACTGCAAAATAAGTTACGTTATAACCCTGATGGAATTGCATGGAGTCATAGCTTGCAACTGTACTTCCATCTAACGGTCGTTACTAAAAAATTCATTTTCGACATTAGCGATCCTGATGGTTGTTCTCTTTTACATGTCGTTATTTCATAACATGGGAATAGCCAACCTGATATATATGTGATCAGGGCCTTTACTCGATACATGATGTCATACACTCGTCATAATAACAGTATGACTATTCTTCATTACTAGAGACAAATAACACTACTCAATAGATTTTGGCAAAGAAATTGTATAGGCAAAGCTAAAGACCATAGAGACCCATACAGTGGGAGGAAGTTCTGGTTTTTACCCTTATAGAATTCGACACTAGTAAAAACAGGGGTATCGCTAATAAAAATACCGAATAGATACAAAACAAATAGTAGCAGAAGTTAGCAACTTGAGTTTCCTCGGTTTCAAGATATGAGAGAAATTAATTTTCAACAGAAGATTGAAAGTTTCAACCAGACACTGATAAAATTGTACAAATTTATGGGCACACACAAATATGCTTATATATGAGAGAGAATGTCGGTTCTAAATAAAATACATGAAAGTAGATAACAAGAAATTGAGATAAGATTTCTTAGGTCAGTAATGGGAGTTACGAGATTATAAAAAATTGAGAATGAAACAATTAGACAAAAACTAGGGATATCTAGTATAAATGAAAAAGTAAACAATTGTGATCAAAAATGGCAAATCCATGTACAACGAATTCCGGCTGAGAGATTATCTAAAACGCATAACGCCGACTTTTATGTTTTGCATATGGGGGCAAGTACGTGCTCTAAAAATATTTTTATGTAAATTAACCCTTAAATTGATAATGTATCCTACAGGATACAACAGGTTAATAGGCTATAATATGTTATAATTTTAATAGAACAATATAAAAAAATTGGTAGGAAAATTAAAATTTCACAATACTATAATATTGCACAACGCATAAAAATATGGACATTGCGACAGTTGTTTTCTTTACGGTCCGGCAAGGTTTAATAAACTAGTGTGAGAAACGAAGCTTTGCCAAGTTAAGGGTTAACGGTCTTGTTAATAAAGACTCTTATACGACGGTAAACTGTTTTATACTTAAACAATGAATAGCTCGTTTATAAATATTCCTAAATTTATTATTAACTAGCCGTACCCGTGCGCTCCGCTGCACCTGTTAGAAATAAATATAAAGCAATTACATAATTAAAATAGGACGTTTGATCCAGGGAACAACTTTTACAACAGTGCACGATAATCTGCTTCGCTCATTACCCAATTTTTTTTTTTTGCATTGGATTTACTGCATATATATTTTATGTATTTTCACACGATTCAATTGAGCATAGTTAAAATTTGAATTATAAATAATGGATTGCTAAGCTAACGTACTATTACTGCATACTAAATCAATACACTCTCGTTGTTCGTTAATTCTCTGAGATTAAAATGAGTGTACATAAATATTATTTTAAGAAATACAGAAAACGAATGTACAAAATAGCCTATCAAATTTTCTGTGCATAAGAAGCTATTTTAATCTTACCTGTCCTCGATTTACTCAGACGTTACAGTAATAACATTATAGCATTATGCCTATCTAGAGAAGCTACACTTTCGAATGGTGAAATAATAATTAATTATACAAATCGGTTAATTTAGATTCTGATATTACTTCATACAAACACAGAAACATTCTCTGTAGGCTATGTTTAATAGATTTCGATTGTTGATGTCCAAGGCCCCTGTTTCGATTGTTGTTGTCCAAGGCCCCTTATAGAGGAAGTCATTTGTCCTTAATTCATTACACAGTCTTAGATAGCGTTATTTTAATTTTAAAACTCATTTATCTCATTAAATATCAGTCCTATCAACATTTTTCAAAGACTAAAACTTATCAGAAATCATTTTTAAAGAAACGTTTGTTATGTAACATTTTTCACAAAAATGAATAATAAGCGAGATATTTCGATTTATTTAATTCAGGCCCCCTTATAACCCCCTTTTAAATAAGGTATTTTGAATGCCATATAGCCTAAAATTAAGTTAAAACGAACTTAATTTATATTCCAATTTTCATCGAAATCGGTTCAGCCATTATCGCGTGAAAAGGTAACAAACATCCAGACAGTCAGACAGATAGACAGACAGACAGACATACAAACAAAAATTTCAAAAAAGCTATTTTCGGTTTCAGGATGGTTAATTATACATGTTAAGACCAATTATTTTTGGAAAATCGAAAATTACCAGAAAAATTTTGGACACCGGTACAGATTTATTATTAGTATAGATAATCACTATATACGTCGTGTATAACAGTATAACTGTTACACAGTTACGTCATAGTTTCGTCATTATTTCATTACGAACGGTAATAGAATAACTGAGGTTCTCTATTGCATCCGATAGTATGCGCTAATGTGCCGCGCTAAGTATCGATAGTACAACTGGGCCTAATCGAATACCACGCTATATTTTGGTCAAAGAGTACAGCTACAGCAATATTATTCTAATTACTCTGTGCTCTTTGGTTCCTTTTTCTGTGGTTGCAAGACTAACATCGTCATAAAATGATAATCGATACAAACAGCTGTTAAAGGGTTGGCCATTTTTTCTCTATTTACAATGCTTAAACAAGGGTTTTCGTGTATGTAACTACTGCTAAGGAATTCCCATGTATAGTTACAGACTGTTTCGCTTACGAATGGTTTATTAGTAACGTTTTCTGTCACAACTCTGCATTAATCTCGTATAAAAACTACACACGGCTTATTAGTAAGATCGTAAATGTAGCTATAATGTCTCTAAATAATAATAAAGTAATAATATAATAATACTCGTAATGCTAATGATGTTGATGATAATATAATAATAATAGCAATAATAATAATAATAATAATAATAATAATAATAATAATAATAATAATAATAATAATAATAACAGTAATAATAATAGAATATTGTACGAAATGGAGATATAAAAATTGGAAATGTATCCTTCGAAGAGGTGGAAAAATTTTAATATCTTGGAGCAACAATAACAAATATTAATGACACTCGGGAGGAAATTAAACGCAGAATAAATATGGGAAATGCGTGTTATTATTCGGTTGAGAAGCTCTTATCATCCAGTCTGCTGTCAAAAAATCTGAGTTAGGATTTATAAAACAGTTATATTCCTTGTTGTTCTGTATGGTTGTGAAACTTGGACTGTCACTTTGAGAGAGGAACAGAAATTAGGGTGTTTGAGAATAAGGTTCTTAGAAAAATATTTTGGGGCCTGACATAATTAGGAACACTAAATCCAGACGATTGAGATGGGTAGGGCATGTAGCACGTATGGGCGAATCCAGAAATGGATATAGAGTGTTAGTTGGGAGACCGGAGGGAAAAAGACCTTTGGGGAGGCCGGGATGTAGATGGGAGGATAATATAAAAATGGATTTGAGGGAGATGGCATATGATGATAGAGACTGGATTAATCTTGCACAGCATAGGAACCGATGGGAGGCTTATGTGAGGGCGGCAATGAAGCTCTGGGTTCTCTAAAGCCGTTAGTAATTATAATTATTATTATTATTATTATTATTATTATTATTATTATTATTATTATTAGTATTATTATTATTTCGACGGATATTTCATATGGGGTCATGTACCACACACTTCAATTCATGCGGCATCTTGTCCCACTACAGTCGACGGCAATCCTTAGAGCTTTATATTTACTTACTTACTTACTTACATACTTATTTACTTACTGGCTTTTAAGGAACCCGGAGGTTCATTGCCGCCCTCACATAAGCCCGCCATTGGTCCCTATCCTGAGCAAAATTAATCCATTCTCTATCATCATATCCCACCTCCCTCAAAACCATTTTAATATTATCTTCCCATCTACGTCTCGGCCATCCTAAAGATCTTTTTCCCTCCGGCCTCCCAACTAACACTCTATATGCATTTCTGGATTCGCCCTTACGTGCTACATGCCCTCCCCATCTCAAACGTCTGGATTTAATGTTCCTAATTATGTCAGGTGAAGAATACAATGCGTGCAATTCTGTGTTGTGTAACTTTCTCCATTCTCCTGAATCTTCATCCCTCTTAGCCCCAAATATTTTCCTAAGAATCTTATTCTCAAACACCCTTAACCTATGTTCCTCTCTCAAAGTGAGAGTCCAAGTTTCACAACCATACAGAACAACCGGTAATATAACTGTTTTATAAATTCTAACTTTCAGATTTTCCGACAGCAGACTGAATGATAAAAGTTTCTCAACCGAATAATAACAGGCAGTTCCCATGTTTATTCTGCGTTTAATTTCCTCCCGAGTGCCATTTATATTTGTTACTGTTGCTCCAAGTTATTTGAATTTTTCCACCTCTTCGAAGGATGAATCTCCAATTTTTATAGTTCCATTTCGTGCAATATTCTCGTCACGAGACATAATCATATACTTAGTCTTTTCGAGATTTACTTCCAACCCTATCTCTTTACTTGCTTCAAGTAGAATTTCCGCGTTTTCCCTAATCGTTTGTGGATTTTCTCCTAGCATATTCACGTCATCCGCACAGAATTATTATTATTATTATTATTATTATTATTATTATTATTATTATTATTATTATTATTATTATTTCTACGGATATTCCATATGGTGCCATGTACCACACAATTCAATTCATGTGGCAGCTTGTCCCACTATAGTCAACGACAATGGTAAGAGCTTTAAATTACAGACTATAAAGTGACAGAAACGTTGGCCAGCCTAATAAAAGAAGGAGAGACCAATTTGGATTCGAAATGGATTGGTGTCCAATGATTTAAGAAGAAAAAGGAGATAAAATAATATCGAATTCGATTGCAGAAAAAGATCCCTCATAAATCTAACAAGATATACATGGAATCGAACCCCGGATTCCTTGCTAGAATGCGTTTACTTATCGACTTCCGACTGGATATTATATATGCAGCATGTAGATAATCTCGTATTTGTTTGGCTAGTACACGCGCTATGAAGGATGAAGAAGAATGCTTGCAACTCAAGACTTGGAGAAGTTTGGTAGTGGTTGCAATTGTTCAGCGACTTGTTTGAAACAAAGGAGTAACCAATATCAGCGCCGTATTCATCTCTGATTGCTCCGAGCTATCGCTCTTCCGCCTCTTGCTTCACACAATGGCGCAGATGTTTCGGTAAGAAGCAACGCTTTATACGGGAAGTCAAGTAACGCATGTTCCTATCTATAGAAACAGAAGATGTAAAATTTGTGTTTTCGTAAGAAACGGACATCGCACATTCTGCTTTTATGTGTACAATTATGGAGTGAAGAGGGGTAATTTGAATAATTTCAGACATTCCAGCATTTTTATTGGAATATACCCACATTATCGCTAATATTAATATAAACTTCGGAATATGTATTATATGTCTTTCTTGTGTTAAATTCTATCGTACCTGGTTAACATGTTTCGGTCTGTTATGGACCTTTTCAGAACTAGTTTTTGCTGGTCTTGGCACCTTTTGTTTTGTTTCCTGTGGGGGTGTGTTTGTGTAGTGTAATGTGGAGTCAAAAAGTGTGTGTGTTCTGAAATTGAGTTGTATGTTGAGAATTTCATTTGAATGTTTTTTTGTGTATGTCTGTACATTTCGTACTGTTCTAGTGTGTTTAGTTTCTGGCATTTTGGTCTCGTGACCAGAATATTGTACGAAATGGAAATATAAAAATTAGAAATTTATCATTTGAAGAGGTTGAAAAATTCAAATATCTTGGAGCAACAGTAATAAATATAAATGGAACTCAGGACGAATTAAACGAAGAATAAATATGGGAAATGCCTGTTATTATTCGGTTGAGAAGCTTTTGTCATCCGGTGTGCTTTCCAATAAACTGAAAGTTAGAATTTATAAAACTGTTATATTACCGGCTGTTCTGTATGGTTGTGAAACGTGGACTCTCACTTTGAGAGATAAACAGATATTAAGAATGTTTGAGAATAAGGTTCTTAGGAAAATATTTGGGGCTAAGAGGGATGAAGTTACAGGAGAATCGAGAAAGTCACACAACACAGAACTGCACGCATTGTATTCTTCACCTGACATAATTAGGAACATTAAATCCATATTTTTGAGGTGGGCAGGTCATGTAGCACGTATGGGCGAATCCAGAAATCCATATAGAGTGTTAATTTGAAGACCACAGGGAAAAATATCTTTGGAGAAGCCGAGACGTAGATGGGAGGATAATATTAAAATGGATTTGAGGGAGGTGGCATATGGTGATAGAGACTAGATTAATCTTGCTCAGGATAGGGACCAATGGCGGTCTTATGTGAGGGCGGCAATGAACCTGCGGGTTCCTTAAAAGCCGTAAGTAAGTTTGTAAGTACGTATGTGGATGAATACTTGTATGCCAAATGAAATTTTTTATTTTGGCTGAGAATAATTTATAAAAGTGGTAGTAGAATAAAACTTTGGAAGCAAATTTGAATAGACGATATACAGCCTATTAAAATTTGAAGGAAACAGAATCTGTCTAGAAATTCTGTACGAGTATTACCGACATATAGGATATAGAAGACTAGAATAGTAATATACGTCACAAGAGCGGTATGTTGACGTTTTCATGGTCGAGGAAAAGATTGAAAAAGCGAAACGTAGTTGAGCTTTTTAATTTCCGAGAACATGAAAACAAACATACCGCTCGTGTATCGTACATTATTTTTTGCGAAGATAGTTTATTACATACCTCAAAGACGAATTTCTAATTAGTTGCAATGAAATCTCCATGTTGGTTTCTGTTTAATGACGCCAACTTCGGAACACCAAAATATCTTTCTTCAACATTGTTGCTGTAAAATGTTTTCTGTGTTTACTATACTCCAGCTGGCCGTGATATACGTCTCTATTTTTTTCCCCAGTCTATGATGAGTCTGGAATCTTGTTGATTTTTTCACGGCTTCCTTAATGTTACTTGTATCAGGAATGCAATAAGTTTCGTGGAGTAGTAGACTTTACTTAATTTTTGCAAATATTTAAAAACAATAATTAACATTGCAATTTAGGTGAAATTGCAGTGGTAAGTTTCCAATTTATAATTATTACTATGTTAAACGTCTCTAAAAATAATATGTTAAAAGCCTAAAGCAGTAAAATGAATGTCGCGCTTAAGCGGTAAGAAGAGAGAAATTATGTGTGTTACGTTGGGAATACTGAATGTGGTATTTCACACTTACCGCGTATTGGTTCTGTGCGGAAAACAAGCAAATACGCACGATCTCGCACAAAGACAATTAAACGTCTCATGATTTCATTTTGTACGTCAAAACGAATTATGGAATCTGAAGGAGTGTGTTTTTTTTTTTTGTTTAGTCAACTGTTTTTCCTCTGACACATATTGTCAATTGAGATGTACTGCCTGATAATGTAATATTTCTTAATATTGTTTGAGAGATCGGGCGTCAGGTATATTAAAGGATGAAAGAACAAAGTGCCAGAAACCAATTTTTTTTTGCTCTGTGCTGCTGTAAAAAAAATGTACATCGATATTTCGAATCTATTATTATTTTTGCATAATGGAAAAATGAAGATCGCTATTCACTATGCAAATGGCACACAAAAAAAAAATTCCCAACACAATGAGCATTTTCTCCTGGTCGACACATAAAATAAAGTTTCCTTTGTGATCTTTCACTTGCAATGCGAACTCTTTTTTAAAAAAACAAACTAAATAGATGAAGTTGTCTGTGAATATGGCTGTTAATGGAAATGTGACATTACGGAGATAGATAGTCAACTTTTCGACAGTAAAACATTTTATGGCCTGATCGTAACTTCAGTGGATGGGTGGAGGGAAATTTTAAAACATTCGCCGGCTACGAATCGGATATTATGTGTACATCTGCTAACATCAATCACACAGACACAATGTTGAAGGTGGCAGCACGCATTTCTTTGTGCCCCGATCGTCAGGTGTCATTCATTATCCGCGATGGAGTGACATGCAGAACAATAACATCCAGATTATTTGATAGATTGTCGATTTCAACTCTGTTTAAGGTTAGTGTATGCTTATTATGCAGTGTTCAAAAATGGAGCCTAGTACACAAATTTTATTGATTTATTATGACTAATATTAAAGTATACAGAATAAATGCCCATCAACACACCATCATCATATAAATATAAATTAAAAATTAACAGTTTTAACTTGTTAATGAAGTTTTACATGAAGTGCAGTTATAAAATAAGAATATACAACTCAATAATAGAAATAAATTATTTTTTTTTCGTTAACTCTATAGCATCTATATTACTGATTTATGCTTGTGCTAATAGATGGAGTTATTTGTCAACAATGTGACGCTGAAACTTGTCTTCAGGTTACTGCCCAGCGACAGTCCTGATGTATTTTATTTTATATTTTTGATGATTAGCTTTAATTATTTAGGATATAAACTTTCTTTTGTTAAAAATTTGGATTTATCAGAGAAAATTGTAAAATTCAACAAATCAATGAGCATCATTAATAGAGTTTTAAAACCTTGATTAGTGCAAACTCGTACTCGTCTTTATCAAATAGCTCGACCAGTCCTATGTTATGGGAGTGAAGAGTGGACTATAAGGACAAAAGATGAAAGCAGACTAACAGCTTGCGAGATGAGATTCATGCGCTGAACATCTGGCTACACTAAATGGGATCGAAAGAAAAATGAAGATATCCTTCAAGAACTTAATGTGTCTTCAATACTGGACTATCTCTCCAGATATCAGTTAAACTGGAAGGAACACGTCTCAAGAATGGTTTCATCCAGGATCCCTAAGGCAATAATGAAGTATCGTCCAAATGGGAAACGGTCACTTGGTCGATCTATGAAAAGATGGCAAGAAAATCGCTTTTTCAGGCCGTAAAAGTTCTTTTGGGACTAGTAGGCCTACTTGACAGGATGATGATGTTGAGGATGATGATGATGATGTTGATGATGATGATTGGCTAATTAATATTAACCCGGCACACTCACATTCATACAAATTTCCAGAGTCCAGACATCCGAGCAATTTTTAAAAATTACCGAGAGTCGGCAGGGAATCGAACCCGAGACCCCCAGATCTGGAAGCCAGCACACTGACCAACAGACCACAGAGGCAGTCAAATAATTTTTTTTGGGTTATTTTACGACTCTGTATCAACATCTAGGTTATTTAGCGTCTGAATGATATGAAGATGATAATGCCGGTGAAATGAGTCTGGGGTCCAGCACCGAAAGTTGCCCAGCATTTGCTCGTATTGGGTTGAGGGAAAACCCCGGAAAAAACCTCAACCAGGTAACTTGCCCCTACCGGGATTCGAACCCGGGCCATCTGGTTTCGCAGCCAGACGCGCTGATCGGCCGGCAGTCAAATAAAAGAAATGGAAACATAAAAGAGAGACGTGGCTTATAACAGGTAATCAGTACTAACAAAACAGCAGATATTTAATAATCGATAATACATTTTAGTACCAAAACAAGGATACAACTGGGTTATTGCAGAAAAAAGTAAAACAATGTCCCATGACGCGAATGACAAAAGATAATTTTTTTATAAATTTGGCCTCTGTAAGAAAGACTCATGGTGCCATGTTTGCAGTTTTTATTGAGAAAAATAAATGCGATAGCTCCTCGTTGCTTTCCTCACACCACTCTCTCTTTCGCATCTTAAAAGATCTCAGGAGGCCCCGGCGTGGAGGTGAGGAGAGTGAGTTTGACTAATTAGGCCCTCCGGACTTCACCGAAATTCAGCGCAAGGGTTAAATATCAGTTCTATGTTTTGACCCGATCAGAGACTGAGAAATTCCAACTGCTTTCAGGACATGGGAGGGGTGACAGTAGGAGGAAGAAGAATAAAGTGCATAAGATTTGTTGATATGGCGTTGTTAGCAGAAGAGGAGATGATACTAAGGGATGTGCTACTGTAGCTAAATGCAAACAAGACGAAAATCATGTTTGTCGCAAGAAAAATAAAGAAGGTAAACTTGCGAATATTAAATGAGGCAGTACAGCAAGTGAACAGCTTCAAATACTTGGGGTGTACTATAAGCAGTAACATGAGCTGCTGCCAGGAAGTTAAAAAGGAGGATATAAATGACAAAGGAAGCTTTTAATAGAAGAGGAAGCTTCTTTTGCGGACCTCTTGAAAAAAAAAAAAAAAACTAAGAAAGAAATTAGTTAAGTTTTCTGTGTGGAGTGTGGTATTTTAGGTGGAAGGAACGTGGACATAAATAGTTTTCTTATGAAGGTAAAGGTAAAGGTATCCCCGTAACATGCCATGAAGGCACTTGGGGCCATGGAGGTAGAGCCCCATGCTTTCCATGACCTCGGCACTAGAATGAGGTGGTGTGGTCGGCACCACGCTCTGACCGCCTTTTACCCCCGGGAAAGACCCGGTACTCAATTTTATAGAAGGCTGAGTGAACCTTGGGGCCGTTCTGAAAGTTTGGCAACGAAAAAAATTCCTGTCACCACCAGGGATCGAACCCCGGACTTTCCAGTCCTATACTAGCACAAAATATTTCTATATCCAGTAATTTCATTAATTTCATCACTATGTAATTTTATTATTCTACTTGAATTTGTACTTCATTAAAAAAAAAATATTCTTTCTTTGTTCTTAACTTCCACAATAGATTGTCTAGCCTTTATTAATCAGGTAATCTTTTAGTACTCATATTGTAATTGTAATTTTAAAGTTAATATTAGTTGTAACTATAATTTTAATTGTATTCTTAATATTGTAGTTGTATATAATCCTCTGGTAGAGGGGAAGAAAAGGCATAATGACCTTATCTCTACTAGGTTAAATAAATAAATACTACTAAATACCATACTAAATAAATGAATGAATACATAAACGAATGAATAAATGAATGAACGAACGAACGAATATAAATAATAAATAAATAAAAAAATAAATAAATGGTCATTGAAATATTCACAGCCTTCTATGTATGCTACAATCCTACAATGCATGTAAAATTCATACGCAAAAGGCAGTGTTAATTAATAAACATTATACGAAACAAATCACTGCATTTGAAATGTACTGAACTTAATATAAACAATTCAAGCTTCACTTAACAGAGAGAAATAAAAATGATTTCAATTGAACACGACATATTTCAAGTATCTGAATCATTTTCACTCCTTCACATTGAAGTTTATGGTGAAGTTTGTACGTTGGTCAGACTGTTAACCTTCAGTCAGCTGTTCATAGTGTAATGTATATACTGTATATTAAGATTTTTAAAAATGTTATTTTCAAAATATACTATTGTGCAAAAAATACTGTACAATATACGTTAATGAAGTACATTACAAAATCTCGAAATTTGAAAAACTCGCAATAATAATAATAATAATAATAATAATAATAATAATAATAATAATAATAATAATAATAATAATAATAATGGTATTTCAAAATTAAATAGGCTGTTTATCTCTTCGAGCTTTCGGATTTCATTATAGTCAATTTCAATGCAGAGAAATGAAAGCGAGCACTGGAGATTATGCAGCAGAAATCCCAACAAGCCCGACAGCTGAATATCTTTGATTTTGTACGAAATCCGTATTCTAGAATAAAATTCCATTTACAGCAAAACAATAATACCAACCTACAATGAAAGCGCTCAGCATGAGCAATTGAACTGTTCTGAATTTATAGAATCATCGCATCGATACGTATGGAAAACGGTTTAGTGCTGCAGTTAATATTTCTACTGGAAGAGCGCGCCACCGTAGCAATTTCATCGAGGTTAATGAGTTTCATTAGACAACAGTGGAATAAACAGCGCCTCATGAACCCAGTTACAGCATTTTGTTTTTTATATTTGGTATGTCCCCTGTAACGTCCCAACCATTTGAACCAACATTTACTAATTACTTTTTCGGATACGGATTTATTAATATACATACAACAGGAAGTTGCTGAAGTGAGTGTCTTTTGTTTTTGCTTTTTAACGTTGCATTCATTTTGTGTTTGTCCTCAACAAAGCATAACATGGTGTTTTGTTTCTTTATTTCTCTTTTTTGTTCGAAACAATTGCATTCCACAAAATAAGCTTCTATGCTGGAATTTTACACAGAATTATTTAGTTTGATCCTTTTTTAATCTGTATAATGTACAAATAATATGTTATGGCTGTAAAATTAAGAATAAAAGCCTTTCATATCATTACCACTTCGTAACTGTCACCGTAGAAAGGACGTAATTATTGAACATTGAACATACGAGTATTTTAGCACAGAGAACATATTAACACGATAATGCTTTGGCTTAATCGATAATAATTATTATAAATATTCTTGGGTGTTAAGGGTTATAAAATGCAGTCCTAAAGCAAGTTTTTTTCTCTTTTCATTTCCCCATGTTATCGTTCTAAAGCGGAGAACATACCTACATAGGTTTTATTTTTTGTAAGAGATTAGTTTCTTATGAGAGACAACAATACAATCACATAATAATATTTACTTACAAAATACATGGCTTTTAGAGAATCTGAAGGCTCATTGCCGCCCTCACATAAGCCCGCCATCGGTCCATATTACAAGCAAGATTATTCCAGTACCTAGCATCATATTCCAACTCCCTCGATCCAATTAAATATTATTCTCCTATCTACGTCTCGGCCTCCCCAAAGGTCTTTTTCAACTTCAAGTCTTTCAACTAACACTCTTGCATTTCTGGATTCACCCATACGTGCTACATGCTCTGACAATCTCAAAAGTCTGGATTTAAAAACGTTCATAACTATGTTAGGTGAAGAATACAATGCGTGCAGTTCTGTGTTGTGTAACTTTCTCCATTCTCCTGTAACTTCATCCCTCTTAGCCCCAAATATTTTCCTAAGCACCTTATTCTCTAACAATGTTAACCTCTGTTCCTCTCTCAAAGTCAGAGTCCAAGTTTCACAACCATACAGAACAACCGGTAATATAACTGTTTTATAAATTCTAACTTTCAGTTTTTTTGAAAGCAGACTGGATGACAAAAGCTTCTCAACCGAATAATAACAGGCATTTCCTATATTTACTCTGTGTTTAATTTCCTCTCGAGTGTAATATTTATATTTGTCACTGTTCCTCCAAGATGTTTAAGATTTTCCGTCTTTTAGAACGACTAATTTCCAATTTTTATGTTTTCATTTCGTACTATGTACTGGTCACGAGACATAATTATATACTTAGTTTTTTTTTGTATTTACTTCCAAACCTATCTCATTACTTGCTTCAAGTGAAGTTCCCGTGTTTTCCCCTAATCGTTTATGGATTTTCTCCTAGTATATTCACGTCATCCTCATAAACAATTGCTAAGGTAACCCGTTCAATTCCAAACTATCTTTGTTTTCCTGCACTTTCCTAATGCATCTCCTTGCTTTAGCCCGCAGTGAATTGGAAAAGCATCAGAAACTGGCCTATAGCTACTGGCTCCGCTGTACATTTCACTGAGACACACATGAATTAATCGAAAAACAAAATTCAATGAGAATATTATACAAAACGTCTCTCTCAATCGAGTCATATGCCTTCTTGAAATCTATGAATAACTGATGTACTGTCCCCTTATACTCTCGTTTTTCTCCATTATCTCTAGTATATATTTAATGAAATATTCTGTTCAAATTTTGTGAAATCAACTGTATACCTACATTACTTTCTTTATTTTTTTAAAGTATTTCTTCCTTTGTTTCTTTCTTTTTCTATTTTATTTCCTTTCACTTGTCTGCTTTCTTTCTTTCTGAATTTTCCTTTTCTTTTTTCACACTATGTCACCAGATTTGTTCCGTCTTATTTTGTACAGTTCTTTGAATTAAATTTCAAAATTTATTTCCGCAGATTTTTAATTAACCTTATTATTTCTTCTGAAATTTAATTCCCGATTCTCTAACAGTAAGTCATAATAATTAGGCCTGCACATTTTATGTCGTAAAATATGAAGTCTTCCACTTACCTTCATGTGCTTTGTACTTTTCGTCAACTGCATTAAATCCTATACTTCTGTACGCTAAATCTTAAAATTATTGTCGTAATTAATATTAAAGTGCATATAGAGTGTTAGTTGGGAGTCTGAAGGGCAAAAGACCTTTGGGGAGGCCGAGACGTATATGGGAAGATAATATTAAAATGGATTTGAGGGAGGTAGGATATGATGGTAGAGACTGGATTAATCTTGCTCAGGATAGGGACCAATGGCGGGCTTATGTGAGGGCGGCAATGAACCTCCGGGTTCCTTAAAAGCCAGTAAGAAAGTAAATAAGTAAGTAAGTAAATTAATATTAAAGTCACGCTTTATCTAAGTAATAAACTCTCAGAATTGCTCCACAGACAAACTATTTATACAGTTCCCCATATTACCCAAGTTCCTCATTGAAGTTGTCTCTCATTTATCTCATTACGTTAATACAGTTGGCAACAAGTGATAAGAACATAACTATATCTGTAAATGAATTAGCTTGCAATCTTCGTCATTATACATGGGTGCCAACTCTCTAACTTTGTCATTAAATCCTTCTGCTGTGAAGAGTTTTCGTGTATGTTGTTATGATAATCTTATTGAGTTCCATTACTTATCTTTTTGTCATATGAATATAAATCCGCTTTCAACTGTTGTTAGCATTTTTGTTCTTTAAACCAATTAGGACAGCGGAGCCCAATTATTGTAACGCAGATTTTGACGTCATTGTGAATTGTTGTGTTCTCATCTCTGATGTAAAGAAAACTAGTATTAGAGCTATTTCAAAATGTTATCTAATAATAATAATAATAATAATAATAATAATAATAATAATAATAATAATAATAATAATAATGGCTTTATTTAACCTGGCAGAGTTAAGGCCGTAAGGCCTTCTCTTACACTCAACCAGGATTAAAACTTGCTTACACAGTTGAACATAAAACTGGATCGGAATTAAGTAATTATATACTGTTACAATTTAGGTGCATAATGAGATCAAAAGAGGTAGTTACATAAAATTTACCTCATAAAATAAAAATAAACATAGTGAAATACATATTAATGTTGTTAGAATCAAATACGAATCACATAAAACAGAAGCCGATAATTCAATAAAAAAAATGTACACAGTAAAAATAAAAATAAACACATTAGTATACATATTAGTATTAGATTACAATTAAGTAAAATTTACATAATTAAACCAGAAACCGACAATTCAATAAAATGTACACAAAAATAGATTAATAATAAAAAACAACAACACAGTGGGATACATATTGGCGTTAAGTGATAAATAAACACGATTTAGATAATAAAAATAAGAAACAAAAAAAATAAATAAATACAGTGGAACACATTCCATTAAATATTTGCAACGCGTTAGGTCTGGCAACTCATCATAAGATAGTTTTCTAATTTACATTTAAAGAAAATTAAAGTTCGGCAGCCCTTGACTTCAGGCGGCAGAGAATTCCAGTGACGAGAAGTAGCAACAGTGAAAGATGAAGAATAAAGAGATGATGTGTGCAGTGGTATTTCTAGCGTGTTATCATATTGTGACCGAGTATTTAAGTTATGATACCGAGAAAGACTGTGGAATCGGACAGATAAGTAAGAGGGAGTAGAGGTGTGCAAAATTCGGTTTAAGAGAGAAAGGGAATGTAACTTTCTCCTCTCATTTAACCTGAGCCACAATAATTTATCGAAAGAAGGCGAAATGTGATCGTAGTAGCGGACATTACAAATGAAACGAACACACGCATTATGAACACGTTGCAGTTTCTGGGATAAATCCACCCTGAGATCACTGAATAAAGCGTCACAATAATCGAAACGAGGCATAATAAGAGTCTGTACAAGCGTCTGCTTTAATTTAGCTGGATAGTGGTACAATCTTTTTAATGAGTGAAGAGTGGAAAATACTTTCTTGCATGTGTGTTTGATATGCGTGTCCCAGGTAAGGTTAGATTCAAAATGAACTCCCAGGTTTTTTACAGTTGAACTGAATGGAATGATCGATTTATTCAGAGTCACAGGAGGAAGGTTCAGCTTATTAATATCGGGGATTAATCTTTTATTCGAAAATAAGATAGCCTGTGATTTATCTGTGTTTAAGTTAAGTCCGAATTGTTGAGACCAAGATGAAACGGATTCGAGATCTTTATTGAGTCTATTAATACAGTCACTTAGTCTATCAGGACTGGCGGAAATGTATAATTGAACGTCATCTGCATAAATATATCTGCAATATTTAAATGACTTGCCGATATCGTTAATATAGAGACAGAAAAGCAATGGACCCAATACCGAACCCTGGGGAAATCCTGACTCTACTGTCTGCCAGGAGGAGAACCGATTATTAAAGACAACACGCTGCTGGCGGCCAGTGAGGTAGGAGTGCATCCAAGGTGATAACGCTGTCAGAAAAATTTAACACTCGAAGTTTAGTTAATACTAGATCCATGTCAACAGAGCCAAATGCTTTGCTATAATCCAATAAAATAAATCCAATAAAATCTACGGTATTTGCATCTGAAATCCGTTCCTTTGTAGAGACGTACAACACCTCGAAGCTCTTTTCACATTCCTCATTTCAGTATTCATTAAATTACCAAAGAAAAATTATATTATTATATTTCATTATTCAAATTTTAAAAACTAGAAAATGTATGTTCTCTTCAAAATATTTTGGATTCTGAACCAGTGCTGGATGAAAATCATCCTGGAAGTGAAATCATTTATCATGAATAAGAATATTTGACGCTATAGTAGAGGACTTCTCATCTGTAAAATAGTTTACATGAAAATGCAGAATAAAATGGACTGTACTGACACTCGAGTAGAAAATAGCTTTATTTTCTAAGTTACATGACCAAGATTAATCAGCACTAATAACATTTCTGTTGGGTCCCTTTACTGTCATATCATTACAACGACGTCAACATGATAATCATGATGAAAGTTGGCGATATTCAATTCCAAGTAGTGAAGGTGATTTGCTTCCAGTTTGCAAAACCACTTTAACGGAAGTATTTGCAGAAATTAACGGATCTGTATATACAAATATTTACAAATGGCTTTTAAGGAACCCGGAGGTTCATTGCCACCCTCACATAAGCCCGCCATCGGTCCCTATCCTGTGCATAGATCTGTGTAACATTTTAAAATTCCTTTTCAGAACGTAAAGTTAGATTTGTTCGGATCAAATTTCTGCGCATTTAAAGGACAAAACTAAAATTATTTCTATCAGTTTATTACCACAACACACTGCTCTCTTAAACTGACTGAGCATATTGGGAATTCAATCAATGGCTTTCCCAAACCGCGCTATGAAATGTTTCATATAAAACAATTTTTATCCCGAAAAGGAAGCAAAAACGAGCAAAATTATATCAAACTTTATTATTTAGACGTCTCAAAGAATTATCCCCTGAAATGAATAACACTACTTATGGTAGTATGAGACTTTAGGCATAGAAAGATGTGCAAACATTAAAAATACATATACGAGGCGCATCCTGAAAGTAAGTTTCCCGATTTTTTCCCCTTGAAAGTAAACGTAATTAACCGTGTCAATTGCGCATGCGTAACAGATCTATGACGTATCAATCATATGCCAGCCGGACAGGTCCCGCCTGGTGCCAGTAGCGTAGCAGCAGTGGTCCGAAATGGAAGCTCTTATTCCTTCTCCCGCCGCCTGCGAGGTTCGGTCGGTGATAAAGTTCTTTAATGCACAAAGCATTGCGCCAATTGAAATTGATCGGTAGCTCTGTCAGGTCTATGGGCCGAACATCATGAGTAAGATGGTGCGTCGCTGGTGTAGGCAGTTTTCCGAAGGTCGTCAAAGTGTCCATGATGAAGAGCGCAGTGGGCGACCGTCCCTCATCAATGATGATCGTGTTGAGCTGGTGCGGCAGTGCATCATGGAGAACCGTCGCTTCACGATTACGGAGCTGAGCAGCCATTTTCCGCAGATATCGCGATCCTTGTTGCATGAGATTGTCACTAAGCACCTGCTGTTCAAAAAAGTGTGTGTCAGGTGGGTGCCGAAAAACCTGACACCCGAACACAAAATGCAACGTTTAGGAGCAGCACTGATATTTCTGCAACGGTATCACGATGACGGCGACGAGTTCCTCGACAGGATCGTCACGGGCGATGAGACTTGGATTTCGCACTTCACCCCGGAAACCAAGCAGCAGTCAATGCATTGGCGGCATAGTGGATCTCCGGTCAGGAAGAAATTTAAACAGACGCCGTCGGTACGGAAAGTGATGTGCACGGTGTTCTGGGACAGGAAGGGCATTCTGCTCATTGACTTCCTTCCAAGAGGTGAAACCGTGAACGCTGACCGTTACTGTGAAACACTGCGAGAATTGCGACGTGCCATTCAAAACAAGAGGCGTGGAATGCTTACTGCAGGTGTTGTGCTCCTCCATGACAATGCTCGTCCACATACGGCTCGGCGCTGTTTTGACAGAATTTGGCTGGGAGTTGTTTGATCATCCACCCTACAGTCCTGATCTTGCTCCCAGCGATTTTCACGTTTTCTTGCACCTCAAGAAATTCCTGTCCTCCGGTGAGCGTTTTGGCAACGACGAAGAGCTGAAGACGTCTGTCACACGCTGGTTCCATTCACAGGCGGCAGAGTTCTACGACAGAGGGATACAAAAGTTGATCCCACGGTACGACAAGTGTCTCAATTCTGATGGTGGCTATGTTGAAAAGTAGCTGAAACATTGCTGTACCTGTTGCCAATAAATGTTTTCCTCAAAGTGTGTTCTTTTTTTTAATGGGGAAACTTACTTTCTGGATGATGCGCCTCGTGTATATATATATATATATATATATATATATATATGTGTGTGTGTGTGTGTGTGTGTGTGTGTGTGAGTGTATTCAAGATTCAATTGATAGTAAATGGGCTATTTACTAGTAATGTAGTAGGCCTAACTGTAGAATAGACTAGAGTGGTAACTATTCCTCCATACGTACAAAATACAAATTGAATAATTTCAAGGGAAAAATTGTTCCGGGGCCGGGTATCGATCCCGGGGCCTCTGGTTGAGCGTACCAGCGCTGTGCCAACTGAGCTACCCGGGAACTCCACCCGACACCGTCTCAACTTTTCCCTTTATATCCACACAACTCGCGTGGGCTGACGAAACGCCAGAGACCGGAACAATTTTTCCCTTGAAATTATTCACATCTGCTTTACAGGGAGCATTACCTGAAAGCCTAGATTTGCAAGATACAAATTGTACGCTAACAAATTTGCCACGGAGGATCAGCAGCAAGTGAAGCTTTTGTCTGAAGTGATTTCGGTGCTATTACAAACGGACAATAATATCAGTTAATTTGTTGTGGAACGTAATATTTCCAGATCTTTCTACCTTGACTAATTTGAAACGTCAACTAATTTATAAATCCTGAACATAGACACGATTCATCTACGGAACAGCCCATGTGGAAGTTCCAAGCGTTTCGGGCAGAGAGAAACAACCGCGATGGCCCGCGCAATATGGCTGTGGGGCTTTCAGTCCAGTTGTCAGGCCACATGACGAGGGTTGTGAAGCTATGACTGGTATGTTAATAAACATATCAGCGCATCCTGCCTCAAAGCCGAAACACGACGCACAATATTAACAAAATCACAGCTGAATGAAAGTACGACAAACAGTCATATAAGAGCTATTTACATTTGTTACTCACATACAGATTTCAATATCGCTCTATGTAGTGTTGCACGAGTCCTCAACCAGATTGAAATGTACCATGAATACGTGAAATTTGCATACGTATAGAAGGTGGATTTTTTTTTCAGATTATCTCTTGAACAGAGCAAATATTGCAATACCATAGTACAGTGGAGTCTTCATTATCCAGTTAGTGTGGACCAAAAATATTTCGGATAAACAAAAACTCGAATAAAACGTATGGTTCCTGAAAAAGTGTCTTTTGATTATAAATTAGACAAACTCTTTACTCACTTACTTACTTACTGGCTTTTAAGGAACCCGGAGGTTCATTGCCGCCCTCACATAAGCCCGCCATTGATCCCTATCCTGAGTAAGATTAATCCAGTCTCTACCATCATATCCCACCTCCCTCAAATCCATTTTAATATTATCTTTCCACCTACGTCTCGGCCTCCCCAAAGGTCTTTTTCCCTCCGGCCTCCCAACTAACACTCTATATACATTTCTGGATTCACCCATACGTGCTACATGCCCTGTTCATCTCAAACGTCTAGATTTAATGTTCCTAATTATGTCAGGTGAAGAATACAATGCGTGCAGTTCTGTGTTGTGTAACTTTCTCCATTCTCCTGTAACTTCATCCCTCTTAGCCCCAAATATTTTCCTAAGAACCTTATTCTCAAACACCCTTAATCTCTGTTCCTCTCTCAAAGTGAGAGTCCAAGTTTCACAACCATACAGAACAACCGGTTTACTCAATATACTAAATAGAATGAGCAAATCTAAATGTTTAAAAATACAGTAGGCCTAAGTATACATCTAAAAAAGCAACCAACATGCAATACTCTACAGTATTTACAGTAAACAAATTGGGGAACCGAGTTATACCTCTATGAAGGAAGCAGCGAAGGCAGACTGTGTTTAGCCTTGTTTCGTCTAGGAGCTTGGAGTGCACTTAAAATCGTCAACGAAGAGGGGGCGAGAATATGTCCTCTTTGCGGTGCAGGCGATAGATCACATCATATTTTATCGGAGTGTGAAGTTACAGAAGCTCTGAGGAAACGATTCCTGCCAGAGTTCTTCATTACATCTACTGTAGAAGGGGGCACTTGGCAACATATGATATATTAAATAACTCTAAATTCTGTGAGAGTGTGGGAAAATTTATGGTAAAAGTTCGACAGCTGAGAGTGGAACTGACCGCCGAGGGGGAGGGGGCCGAGGAGATAAGGGGAAGAGTTATTTATTAGTGTTGCAATGAGCAGTATTAAACTGATTGAATGAGGTAATTATGGGATAATGTCCTTTTTGTATTTGTGCTTTTTTTCTATTTGGTTTTTTATTTCGTGTGTATATTTTTTATGTCTTACCTTTATATTTACTATTTGGATTATTTAGTGCAATTTTAATAACGGATTGAATTGAATTGTTTATATATATATATATATATGTTTCACTTTGTTTTTTTTTTCTTCTTTCATATCTTACATGATCAAAGGACGAGCGACCTGGTTCACAAGAGAACGATTAGTTGAAGTAATAAAATTAGTTGTGTTTCGTTTTATGTCTGATCATGCGCATTGCCTCCTTTCTGGAACTTTATATCTGTGCGGCAAAACGTTTTTCTAAGACTATACTTGTATGTATGTAGAGAAAATTCCGTTACCATTTTATATCGTAAATATAGATTTGTGTACAGGGAATCGAACCTTACGTCTCCACTTCTCTCCTTTATAGAATATCAGCAATCTTGAAACTGACTTGAATTACTGGACGATAATTAATCTCCGCAAGGTGGTTGTTAACGATCGCAGAAAATGGATTAATCTTACATCAGAGAAGCATTTATCTGACATTGAAGTGGGGCGTAGCAGTAGAGAATGCTGTCTCGGCATTTCTTTCAGAACCAATTTAGTGAGCATGTCTATAGATTGACAAATCGAACTGAAACCCTGACCGAGTTACTACGTGAGCGCTGGCTGTCTTGGGGAGGAGCAAGTGAGAAAGCACGAGGGGAAGGGAGAGAGCACTATGCACTATGTACTTCCAGGTCCACTCACAGTTTGTCAAACCTGCTAACAAAAGCATTAAAAGGTTGACTAGTTGCCTGCAATGCTAGCATAATGGAACCTTCCTAGCCGACAGCCAAGGCAAAATACAAATACATGGGATACAAAATTTGATTGCAAAACAACACAAAAGAAAATAACTTAGAAATTACATAAAATATAGTAGGAAATTACAATAGACAAGATCAGTTACATAATATAAAATTACAAATGGTCAAGATCAGTTACATAATATATAAAATAAAGTAGAAAATTACACATAATCAAAATCAGTTACGTAACATAAGGGGAATACACACACACACACACACACACACACACACACACACAAACACACAATTTATAAGATCTAAAATGCCCGAGACAAATTGGGCGATTAATTTACTTGAGATATATTATTCAGTTAATATACTAATTGGAGAATACATATGGGTGACAAGATATAAAATGTTGATTAGCAAAGTCCTACTAAACGGCATACAAACACAAATGATTAAATAATATATGAAGATAATAAAAAAAATACAAGAGAAAAAAAAGAAGAAGAGAGAGGAGAAAAAAATAACAACTTGGTCATTTAAGACTATTTAGAAACTTCCGCAAGAGTCTAGTTCTGTTCATTAAATACATTTCTAAGTAGAGTGTACTTAAGAGATTTTAGACTCCGACTGCTCCTGATTTCCTGTGACAAGGAATTCCAGGAACGAGCTGTGTGTATTGTGAAGGAAGCAGAGTAGAGAGATGTTTGATGGAGTGGAATTGATAGAACAAGGTTATGCTGTGAACGTGTATCACGGTTGTGATGGGATGCTAAAAGTGTGAAGCGAGGAACTAGGTAAATAGGTGTGGAATTATTTAAAATCTGATACAGCAAACAGAGTGAATGAACTGAACGTCTCTCCCGTAAACGAAGCCAAGATAATTGAAAGAAATACTCGGAGACATGATCATAGCGACGGCTGTTAAAAATGAAACGAACACAAGCATTATGAACACGCTGAAGCCTCAATGACAATTCAACACTAAGATCACTATACAAAACGTCGCAATAGTCAAAGTAAGGCATCACCAGGGTCTGTATCAAGATCTGTTTCAGTTTAGAAGGAAAGAAATTTTTCAGTCTTTTCAGAGAATGCAAGATTGAGAAAGTTTTCTTACAGACATATTTTACCTGTGCATTCCAGCTGAGATTCGAGTCGAAATGGAAACCTAAGTTTTTAACCGTAGTACTGAATGGTATTATAGTATTATTTAAAGTCACTGGCAAAAGTGTATCAATGTTGATGGAAGACAGTAATCTTTGATGCCCTAGTAGAATTACTTGCGTTTTCCCGGGATTAAGGTTTAGCCCGCATTTTCTAGCCCAGCTGCTAATTAACGTAAGATCATGATTTAATTCTGATAGGCTATCATTAAGTGAGTTTGGTCGTGAATGTATATATATCTGAAGATCATCTGCATAGAGATGATACTGACAATGTTTAAGGGCAGTAGAGATGTCGTTAATGTAAATAGCGAAAAATAGAGGCCCTAGTACAGATCCTTGAGGGAATAGTAGTTTGTTTATAATGGGAGCACGAAAACATATTTTGTTTTCTTTCAGTAAACGGCCCTAGGAAAACTTACTTTCTGGACGTCCTCGCAATTGCGCTCATGTGGAAAAAATTTGTATAAACATTTGTTTTGACATTATTAACACGGTGGAAGAAAAATTTTAACTTTTTGATCTGTCCCCATGAGAATGTTTGATTATTAGATTTAACAAGCGAAGCAAATCCCCTGCAATCGGTAAGCATCATGTTCAGGTAGAGCATGAAAGTCAAGGACTATTATGGACAGTAAAAAAAAAAAAAAACATCATAAGGGAATGGGTATTTAAGAGTTATTAATTCATTATAGAAAGTGAATCTGATGCAACATTAATACAAATTAATTTTATTTTCCTACAATATATCTATCTATGAAATACAATAATAAATATTTGTGCTGTCGATCGATCGAAATACTTAATCGATTAACGATTTGAATTTATCAATTAATCGATAGATTAATCGAGCTTTGATCGATTTGAAAAAAGTTTTAATATAGTGTAATACGCAATTATTGTTAAATTTAATTTAAGTTCGGTGATAAGCATAAGTATAGTTGTGTTACAAAACAATACTATTTTAGTTATTTACTAATATATTTATTATCTAAGATTATAATTTATTGTGTAAATTCTTCGGGAATTTTTAAGACAAACAGAAATAAGAAAGTATGAAGACTCACCTAGTTAACACTGCTTTATCCATGATTTTAAACATATGAGTGCATTCACATGCTCTGAATTAAGTGCCGCTCTGCGTTTAGTAACAATGTTTCTTGCATCACTAAACACGATTTTTTTTCTGTCAAGCACTTCTCCACGATCGTTCAATTTAAATCCAAACGTTTCACCAAGTTTACGTCTCAAATTCTCATAGGGCTATGACATAATGGAGTTTTCACTTTTTTCACAGACCACAGAAAACCGATTTTTTTTTCTTTAGCAAACTAAACACACAAGCTTCATCTAGAAACTCGGTAAAGAAACTGCAAAAGATCAGCAGACTGGCCCCTATTGTAATCGGGTTACGAAATTTTAGAAAGAGAAGAAGATAGTTACTCTCTCACTTGCACACAGTGTAGCCATGGCTAAGGGATGAGGGAGGCGAATTCCAGAAAAATGTATTTCATATGCTAGGAAAACGAGTTGACAAACTTAATAAGGGTTTCGCATTGTGTTTCAACTTTCAATAGGGCTAGCCCAGGTCACTGTCCTCATATCTTAATCTCTTTCTGAAGTGTTTGTGCAAAGATTTACCCTATACTACCTGCTTTGCAGTTATAAAATAACGGTATAATCGTGATTGAAGTAAGTAAATACTGAGAAACGAATTTGTCGGAATTTTTACTCCGAGTTTGCATTAAGAAAATGATAATTAATATCAAGTACAACGATTAATTTTAATCGACTGGATTATTCGATTAAATATTTTGATCGATTAACGTTACAATACAAATTGATCGATTAATCGATTAAATCCCACAACACTAATATACTGGGTGTTTCCGAGGTGGTGTTACAAACTTTCAAGGATGATGGCGAAGGGCACATGTATCAATTTGAGATAAGGAACCATAGTCCGGAAATGACCGAGTCGAAAGTTATAAGCAAAAATTGTTGTGTGGAAATGGAATTGTAATTTGGCACCACGTGCCCTCCTTCCCTTAACCTTTGGAACAGTCGTGGAAAGATGGTATGGGCCGGATGTCTCCTACGTAGGTACTTGTCCCGATACAATCTGTGAGCTTGTCTACTGTTCCCATTGGCTCATCCGTATTCGAAGATCAGGTCTGCTTATTTCGCTCTCGTGTACTCCTCCATTTCACTAGGACCGATCGACTGGACACTGCAAATTGTATACATACACTGCTATCTACAGACGTGCATTTCAGGACCGACCATGTCCGTTACACATTACGCTATCTGCATTGCTTTAGTGTAGTTTCCTGTCCCCATCCCTCAGACAGTGCATTGAATGGAATACTGTAAGTAGACAACGTAAACAACGTCAGCTGAATACAGTATGAATAAGATGTACAGATAAATGTACATAAATAAGGTGTACAGAGGAATAAAATTATTTATGCTCGACCATGCCGAAATGTAGTAATTATACACCTGGTAGCAGACCTTTAATGAACCTCATTAAAGTACACCTACTCATTAAAGTACAGGTGTTCAGCCAATGACAGCTCAGCTTACAGGTGTTCAGCCAATGACAAGTCAGCTTTGTACTGTTATAAAACCGCAAGTATCGATTATTCTCGGATATGCAATCGAAAGGGAATTAGCGAAAAGTCACGGAGGCTGGAAATCCAATACTGTCGCAGAAGGTTATGTTCTGTTACTATAATAATTAGCGTTAATTGTAAATAATATTCAAATAAATTCAATTTGTCATCTCGTTTTTCAATGTCGAATTCAATAATCAAGGTTATATCAAGTTTAACGGGATTACATCAAGGTCAATGACATTATTGTTCCTCGGAAAAAATCAATACTTTCGCGTCTGCGCACATCTCACAATTCACGACCTAGAACAAGGTCACTTCCGATCTTGTCAGATACAAATAAAATGTATACATCTGAATAATTTCAAGTTAGAAATATGGTCGAGCATAAAATGTCGTATGAAACTCGTCTATAATGGTAATTAAGAAGCTCGTATGAAAATTATGAAACTCGCTTGCGCTCGTTTCATAAACATCCATACTCGCTTCTTAATTACTATCATTATAGGCTCGTTGCATAATGTACTATTCATTTCCACAGAACTATTTTTGCTTGTAACTTTCGACTCGGTCATTTTCGGACCAGGGTTACTTATCTCAAATTGATACATGTGCCCTTCGCCATCATCCCTGAAAGTTTGTAACACCACCTCGGAAGCACTCTGCATATATTACCTTAAACTCTCCAGCAATAGCCTTAATATTTGTGCTGTTTTCAAGACGTGGAATAATATTAACTTTGTGAGAAATACTCAGACATGAACGTGTTTGTGACATGATGTCTTACTAGTATCCGAAGGCTTGGATTCTCCTCACAACAGACTACGTTGTACAGTTTTGCTGCTTTCTTCAGACTCGAACGCATTCTACTAATCGACAGATCAGTGTACTAACAGATAAAATTCCCCACCTAGCTCGTTCCGAAACCAAAATCCTTTTTCTACTTGCTAGGAGTTAAGTACTGAGCAAAACGTCACTTCATATCGCTGAAAGCGAATCTACTCGTACTTCTTATGGCAGCAAGCTGTACGGCGTGGAACAGAGAATCAAGGTGAATTTTTAAAACCGGTATCTCTATTTGGTCCGGTAGAGATGAGAACGGTTTTCAAGCAAGTCCTTAAATTCATATTCCGTCCTGCCTTGCTTTTCTGCCGTTAAGTGAAGTCAATTCCTCGTCCCTTTGATGTGGTCGCATCTCGCTTCTGTGATCAGAAGAGGCCTATTACGCAATTTTCGGTGTTCCTAAAGCCTTAAATGCCTACGAGGATAGGCTACTCTTGCTATTATGCGTCTCATATTTCAAAACTCTCCTCTGTAATCATATTGCTTTGTGCTTGTAGAAGTTAGCCATGCGTTCAAATGGCAGAACAGCTTGGAAATCCATGTGTAACTTTTGTTGCAGGCATAGACTCTCCACCAATTCATACATAACACTTAGGGCTATATTCTCCAAAGTAAGTTAAACTTGGAATAAATTAAACCCCTTCAACTTTAGTATTCAGTTTAAACGTGCTTCCATTTTCTCCATAAATTTCAGGTAGTTGTATAGTTTAAACGACATTCCACCCGTTTAAACTAATGTTGACACTAGATGCTCAAGGCTGCTCTTGTGTTGGCTACACTGAACAACAATAACTGACCAATCAGAGTCTAGTAAACCGATGGCGCGTGATATCGTGGTCATATAAAGGATGCGTCAGAAAGAACGGATGGATTTCAAACTATCGATACGCAACGAGGAGAGAGATACAGTGAGGGGGACCACGACTGTTGGGTCAGCCATAGAATGCAGTTTCAGTTGAGAACATGGTGTTGGTCTGATGTACAACGTGCTTTCATCGTAGAGACATTTTTTAAAAATGAAGAGTCTGTGATCGCCACTCAGGACTCATTTCGACATCGGATGTCACGCTAGGATTCCAACTCGGAATACAATTTTGCGGTGGGTGGCTTCATTTCGTATCACAGGTTCAACATTAAAGAAGAAATCATCTGGACGAAATTCTATTGCACTGAGATTATCCGAGGCTACGGTAAGATCTCGCGCCCTGCGACTTCTTTCTTTGGGACCATTTGAAGGCGTAAGTTTGTAAACAGCGATCACATACACTGGACGAACTGAATACAGCGATTCGTGAAGAAATCGTGGCAATTGCACCAGCTATGACTGTGAAAGTGATGGCGAACATCAGAAAACGCCTCGATGCCTGTATTGAAAGCCAAGGACATCATATGGATAATGTTGTTTTCCATAAATAAACTGCATGTATTGGTGAATATGTTGATAACAATAAATTTTTGATTTGATGAATCTTTACAATTTTCTTGCCATGTGAAATCCATCCGTTCTTTCTGACGCACCCTGTACGTACTTTCAACATGTCAGCTGTTTACAGAGAATTAATGCTGCTATAATGAAATCAAAGCGAATAAAGAGAAGAATGCATCACAATCATTTATACCCATGTGAAGTGTTGTGTATCATCATTTAATCACTGTTTTCTTGAATTTATTGGAAAGCATTCTCGATTCCATTTTTCTCTTAGAAGCTAGATAGTACAATAACTCGTGTCTTGTGATATGTGCAATTACTTAAGGAGATTCAAGAATAACTTAAAATGTTGTGTATAAAGTGTAAATTAAAATTAAAGTGACATTTATTTTTTAAGATGACATGTATTTATTTAGCCTGACGAGTTACTCCCTTGGTTTGAATTGTAAATTATTTAAAACTACCTTGTAACTTTCTCCTTTCTCCTGTAACTTAATCCCTCTTATCCCCAAATATTTTTCCGAGCACCTTATTCTCGAACACCCTTAGCCTCTGTTTCTCTCTCAAAGTGAGAGTCGAAGTTTCACAACCATAAAGAACAACCGGTAACATAACTGTTTTATAAACTCTAACTTTAAGTTTATTTGAAAGCAGACTAGATGACATAAGCTTTTCAACCGAATAATAGCAGGCATTACCCATCAAAATTAAAACAAAATCGTAAATCCAGCTAAATCCAATCACTGCCATACCTCCAACAATAAGGCAGGTACAGAAATCAACTGCTATGTTATCGAGCTTCTGAGTGAAGAAGTTGATAATGCTAGCGAAATGAGTCCAGGAACCACCGTCGAATGTTACCCAATATTTGCTCTTAATGGATTGAGGGCAAAATTCGGAAAACCCCAATCAGATAACTTGTCTTAACAAGGATTTGAACTCGGGTTGCTCGTTTGACGGTCAGATCTGCTAACCATTACTTCATAGAGGTTGACTAAAACTTCGCAAAAAGAAAAAAGAAATTCCAAATTTCTCTTGAAAAACACTCATATCCGCGTAAATGCGTGCTAAAAACAAACATTTTAAGTTTACACAAAATTATGGATTATTTCTCGAGATTAAATTTAGGATTTTTTGACCTGGAAGGGTTCGAAAAATGAAATTTTTGTTTTTATAAGCTGAAGAATAATATTTCGCGAATCCTTGGTTTGCGAAAACTAGGTACTCTGTAGTAATTATTAGCATCTATTTCAGCCAAGTACCTTTGTTTTGGCATTATTCGTGTGTCGGTAAGTAACAGTTGAAGAAAATAATCTATATAAATATAATTTTAACTGGTAATGGAAATTACGGGAAAACGGCTGAACGGATTTTAATAAATGACCCCTCATTTTGAAGCTTGGAACGCAAAGTTTTTCGGAAAAATAGTAGTTTTCAGTGAAATGTCCATTTTCCTACATAATTTTCCTGTTTTCCAAAATCCATCTGTTGTCAATTTTGAGAACTAGCTAATTGCATTCACGGCCGACTTGATGTTCCCTTCACTTTAGCGAAGCGAGCATCAAGTCGGCCGTGTTGCATTTCAGAATAAAACAAAACACACACTACAGTAAATAATATTACACGAAGGCCATGATCTGCAAGAATGCTGACATATTTAGAGCTCAAATTAAATTGGTTATTAAAAACTTAACTTACTAAAAATAATTTACAGGTTCGATTCTGTGGTGTGTAATTTTCTAGGTACAGCTGTGAATTGGATATTAAAAACTACAAAACTTGAGGTGGTTTGATAACATTATTACCATTAGAAATGAAATATTATTGTAGTTAATGCTATGATGTGACTATTTTTCATTAATTATACATATTAATGCTATATTGATGATATGAAAGTGAAACGTTTTGGGGTTATATAAGTAGATGTGGAGAATAACTTAAATTAGATTTTGATTTCTATATTTTACTGAGTGGCGGCTATATAGTATATATAGTATATGTTACTGAAAGCTATAAAACTTACTTAAAATAATAATATTATTAAAATGAAATATTTTTATAGGGTAGTTATTAATCAAGTGGGGTTAGGTCTTTTTCATATATTTAATGGCGGTGTGGTGTAGATATTTATATGCGTGGTTCTCTTCAGTATTGGCTCGAGGGAGAGCATCTTTCATTATTATGGAAGCAAATAACTTTCAGAATGTCTGGTATTCTTCATTGAAAATAAATCTGAAAAATGTTTATTTGAACGTCTAATGAACTTAGTTTGCAGCATTTGCTGCACAAGCCATTAGTATTAAGTATAATTCCCAACATGATAACTGAATGTATTGCTGTAAAACGTACAACGTTTGAGACACCTCGTGACACTAAGATTTTCATAACCATGCACCGACACTACATCTGAGTACGGAATTTTTGGTCATGCTGTAGTTACGGTACGATGGATTGTAATTCAGTATTAGTTAAACTCCTTTATAAATCATAAATTTGCTCCAGGAACTTATGAAAGGAAACCTGTTATGCGAACTTCTCAAGTTACAAACTCTCTACTTGGCGTTAACTGATATTCTAGTTGAATCGCTGTTATAGCAACGTAAACTTCTTCCCACAATGTTAGCAGGCTTACATAAGAATCAGTTGCCATGCATATCTTTCATAGTGACGAACTATCTATATGTATAGTTAACAGGAAATAGGTTAATATTATAACGGTTGCAACTTGTCACGTTGTTCTATTTCTTCTATTTCGAAGCAACAACTTGTCACAAACAGTATAACATGTTTTATTTCTTCCACATATCAAAGCTGCAATGCTGAAGTAAGGTCTATAGAATACAAGAAACTAAATTTTGAACATTTTAAATTTACTAATAACTACATTGATATATTTGGTAGTAGTTTAGTGTACAAATGAAGAATAAATGTTTCTGAAACTATTGAACTAACAAAAGATTTCAAACATCTTTCTCGTGTTAAATATTACTGTACCTGGTTAACATGTTTCGGTCCGTTTTTTTTGGGTTATTTTACGACGCTATATCAACATCTAGGTTATTTAGCGTCTGAATGATATGAAGGTAATAATGCCGGTGAAATGGGTCCGGGGTCCAGCACCGAAAGTTACCCAGCATTTGCTCGTATTGGGTTGAAGGAAAACCCCGGAAAAAACCTCAACCAGATAACTTGCCCCGACCGGGATTCGAACCCGGGCCACCTGGTTTCGCAGCCAGACGCGCTGACCGTTACTCCACAGGTGTTTTTGGTCTGTTATTGACCTTCTTCAGAACTGGTTGTTGCTGGTCTTGGCGCCTTTTATTTTGTTTCCTGTGGGGGTGTGTTTTTGTAGTGCAAAGTGGAGTCAAAGAGTGTGTGTGTTCTGAAATTGAGTTGTGTGTTTAGAATTTCATTTGGGTGTGTTTTTGTGTGTCTGTATATTTCGAACTGTTCTAGTGTGTTTAGTTTCTGGCTTTTTGGTTGGATGTGTAGAATTTCCATGTCTGTGTTGATGTCTCTGTTGGTGTGGTTAGCATTTGTGATGTGTTCTGCATATGATTACAAAGAAGAGCTAAACACAATCAAATACATAGCACAAGAAAACGGATACAACCCCAACATAATAGACAACATAATACGAAAGACAAAACATAATCACAGAAAACATAAGAATACAACACAAACACAAGAACACAAAAAATACATCACACTAACGTACAAAAACAAAAACACACACAAGATTGCAAGCTCATTCAAGAAATTAAATTACAACATTGCATACAGAACAAAATAATAATGCTCTACAAAAACATCTCAACACACAAACAACACAGACAAACAAATACAACCACATAGGCGTAGACAAACTCAAATATAACACCTGCAACAACTTCTACATAGGACAGACAGGCATATCATTTCAAACACGTTACAAAGAACACATCACAAACATAACAATATTACAAAACACTTCCACAAATGCCGAACACATCATAAATGCTAACCACACCTGCAGAGACATCAACACAGACATGGAAATTCTACACATCCAACCAGAAGCCAGAAACTAAACACATTAGAACAATATGAAATATACAGACACACGAAAACACATCCAAATGAAATTCTCAACACACAACTCAATTTCAGAACACACACACTCTTTGACTCCACATTACACTACACAAACACACCCCCACAGGAAACAAATCAAAAGGCGCCAAGACCAGCAACAACCAGTTCTGAAGAAGATCAATAACAGGTCGAAACATGTTGACCAGGTACGATGGAATTTAACACGAGAAGGACATATAATACATATTCCGAAAATATTTTTACTGTGCATGCTCATATCTTTAATTTAATTTCAAATTTAATATTTCTATTACATTTTTTATTTAATTTCAAAATTAATATGTTATTACATTTTTAACTTTGACAGTAATATTGTTCTGGAGTAGACTTTTGAGCAACCCGCTGTGAGCTGGAGCTTAACGTCTCTATGTTTAGGAGCTTCAGGAACTTGTATCAATTTTCTAAACTTCGCAGATATTAGTTTCCATCACACAAACGTCTATTTATTCACATTTTATTGTTTAATTTTCTTTCTTATTTGAAAATATGCCACTCTTTTCCTAAATACTTGACTTATAAATGTAGAAAATTTAAAAATAGTATCTAAATTGAATTCAAATCATGCTGAGATGCAATTTTCGTACTAAAACAAATTATAGAAAAGATAATAGAATTTAATATCGAAGTTCTTCTGTTTTTTTAGATTTAGAGAATGCATCCGAAGATGTAGGATTTGGTAAAATACTTAACATATTATAATATAAATAAATAAGTAAATAAATAAATAAATAGGTAAATAAATAAATAAATAAATAAATAAATAAATAAATGTATGTATGAGCGAACGAACGAACAAAAGAACGAATGAATGAATGAATGAATGAATGAATGAATGAATGAATGAATGAATAAACAAATAAATAAATATTTAAAAATAAACAAATCAATAAAAATATTTAAAAATAAACAAATAAATAAATATTTAAAAATAAACAAAAAATAAATTAGTAAATAAATAAACAAACACAATATAAATACATAACTCTCATTACAATAATTAATCATTAAAGAAATTTATTCAAAAATAGTACAATTAAAAGGAATTAAAAAAATATTAACGAAAGAAATAACAATCGAATAAAAAATAAAACAATTAGAGTCAAGTTCCACAATGTTCAAATTAATAATGAATGGTATTATGAAGGAATTAAAAATCAGACGTCAAAACAAATATGCATTAGATTAGCATTAGATAATAAAGAACAGTAGAGAATCAACTATGCAAACGAAACAGTATTTATAATACAAGCAGAAAGCGATTTAAAAACGCTGTTACATATATTCAGAATCATTGCAACGAAATACAATTTGAAAATTTCCAAAAATAAGACAAAGTTGGTTACAGTTTCTAAGCGTTCATGTTGCTTTAAACTAGAAATAGTAAGTAAAATTGTGGAGAATGTTATATTTAAATACGTAGATACATAGGTCAAGAGCAATAGAATCAGCAGATGAAGTCATCCATCAAGCAAAAAAATGGAGGCAAAATATCTCGATGCCTACAAGACATACTTTAGCAAAATAAAAGCTTAAAAACAAACAAAATAAGATTATAATGTGAATGTCTTAAGTCCTACATTAATTTAGGCTGTAAATTCCGAAAAAAAAAGAAATAAAATTAACGAAAGGAACGAAAAATATATTTAAAAAGAAAGCACACAGAAATTATTAGAGAAACGGAAATCGCAGTTCTTTTGTTAGAGAGGAATGCAAAATGTAGCCAATAATTCTTCGGATTATGAACAAAAGAAAAAAGGGAACGAACATACAACAGAATGGATAAAATATCAATGAAAATAATAACAGACTGGATATCTCTTAAAAAGAAGAAACGATCTTTAGGAAGGCCACAGCTGCGATGGAAGGACGTCATCATAGCCAGGAAGTATATTGAATGGACACAATCAGCTATCAACTTTAGGCGTAGAGGAAGATGATCTGAATTGCAGTGCTTTCTGAGAAAAAGTAACTCTAGTGTGAAGATGTTATATAAAGAAAATTCATTAAAATCAATTCTTATTTAAATTTCTTACACAAGACTTTATTTAAAAATGAAACCAAAACTTTAAAACTGGTGGATTATACATAGCTACCGGTATAACAATCTATTAATAATCGAGAATTTAATAGGTATGCATATTATATAAAAAACGGACTAGTACTTAATAACTTTGTGTGGTTTTTTTTTTCTTCTCCACAACTCTAAACCAATGCAATTTTCCTACTAGACAGACAGACAGACAGACAGGCAGGCAGGCAGGCAGGCAGGCAGACACAGACAGACAGACAGACAGACAGACAGACAGACAGACAGATAGATAGATAGATAGATTTATTCGTTCCATAATATTCTTACATTTGCTTTATAGCATAGAATAAAGAACATGCCCAATTCTTACGTTTAACAATACAATTCAATACATATAAAATGCAAATATGAAATATGTACAGAATTAAAACCTTAATAACAATAATACTTAATACAATGTAATATGTTTACCATTTAATAGTATTATAATATTTATACAGTTCTGTGAAATGTCAAGAATTCATCTACAGAATAGAAAGTGTGAGATATTAAGTATTTTTAGTTTTACCTTAAATAATGCAGGGTTTTGGCTATGATTCTTAATGTCTTCATGAAGACTATTGAACAATTTTATCGCCATGTAATGTACTCCCCTGTGAAAGCATGATAAATTTGATGATGGCGTATGAAAATCATTCCTTCTGCGGGTATTTATACTATGTATGGCTGAGTTAGTTGGAAAATTTTCTTTATTACATAAGAGGAAATTTATTGTAGAGTATATGTATTGATTTGTTAAGGTTAGAATCTCTAATTTTTTTAAAAATAATCTACATGATTCTCTAGCCTTTGCACCAACTATTATTCTAATGGCTCTTTTTTGTAATAAGAATATATTTTTACTATCTGCAGAATTTCCCCAAAATATTATTCCGTAAGACATAATGGAATGAAAATAGGCAAAATATATTGTCTTTAAGATACTGCTGTTTAGAAATTGTTGTAACGATCTAATTACGAAGCATGCTGAGCTAAGTTTGGGGGTTATTTCTTTGATATTATTTTTTACTCTACGTTATTATACACTATTGTATAGTATAACCTCAGTCTATATATTATACAGTTACGAAGCTCAATACGTAGGGAATATGCATCCATAGATAGTTGCTAACCACTAGGATCGCTACTATAGCCTCATCACAGATAATACGAAATAGTACAGGCACAGTCTATTGAGTATTCTCATCACCTCAAGCTTCGTGACTGTATGTATTACACTGTGGTATAACCATATATACACATTGAAACGCTGTTATAACTATAGCAACTAATTCCTTTGTTAAAAGGTAGACTAGCATAGGAATTAGTTACAATGCACATATTCGCTACTTACTGCCAGATAAGTTTTGAGAACATTATGTTAGCTCGAATTTCCCTGCCGAAGTTACAGCTTCAAAACTTCGGGATTTCCCTGTTCACGCAATCTGGAGCGGGGACGATATGCTCGTGACGTCACCCCACCTGTTGAGTGTGCCATGCATTATACTGATCGATTTTCCGCTCCTCTCTCTTCGGCACGTGGACAAGAATATTATTCAGGAAAGGGCAGACTCCATCATTTTTCATACCGCTCTCAAATTGGCCACGACCCATATTTTGTAATAACTTATCATAAGAATCGACATATTACTTAATTCGCTATATATTTTTGAACTGGAATAATAATAATAATAATAATAATAATAATAATAATAATAATAATAATAATAATAATAATAATAATAATAGGCCTAATATGAAACTTGGACTCTCACTGTGAGAGAGGAACAGAGAATAAGGGTTTTTGAGAATAAGGTGCTTAGGAAAATATTTGGGGCTAAGAAGGATGAAGTTACAGGGGAATGAAGAAAGAAACACAACACAGAACTGCACGCATTGTATTCTTCACCTGACATAATTAGGAACATTAAATCCAGACGTTTGAAATGGGCAGGACATGTAGCACGTATGAACGAATCCATAAATGCATATAGAGTGTTAGTTGGGAGGCCGAGACGTAGATGGGAGGATAATATTAAAATGGATTTGAGGGAGGTGGAATATGATTGTAGAGACTGGATTAATTTTGGTCAGAATAGGGACCGATAGCGGGCTTATGTGAGGGCGCCAATGAACCTCCGCGTTCCTTAAAAGCCGTAATTAAGTAAGTAAGCAATAATAATAGTAATAATATTATTATTACTTTTTATTATTCATATATCCAAAGTCAACATTTTACTATCAAAGGCATACACAAATAATGTAAATACAAACATTCGAAATTTTCTTGTTGTAAATTTTTAATGAATACATTTATAACACCCAAACATAATATTCCTTAATATTAATTTGTGTTACTAATTGGAATAACCTATAATAAACAAGAATTCTTGCAGTTTTATTCTCTTTTGTTCTAATCAACAACAAAAATGTGTTCCTAGGCGATGATATAAAAGAAAAGATATGAAAAAATTAATGGGATGTATAAAAATAAATTGAATAATCTTTCAAATTCAAGTATCATAATTCATTGAGGTACCATTTGAAATTTCGAACGGGTTAAGGGTTGAGGGGGTGTAACCTAAAATGCAATTAACACTGGTTTTAAACTTCCTTCTCAGTATCTAAACCGGCGTGTTTTTAATTTCATTTTAATTTAATTGAAATAAAGTTATTTAGACTGGGAAGTTTTGAAATGAAAGCCCCGTATGAAATTCGTAATGACTATTTCGTTTATATGACGTCATTCCATTTTCGACCAATGAAGTGTAATGAAATTTTGAATTCCAACCAATCACAGTCACACTTTGCGATAATTTCTGCAGCTAGATTTATCGCTATCAATTTATCGCATGGTCGTTCTTTTGTTTAGTCGTTGTCGCCAACTGTTTCCCCGTAAATTGATGATCATGAATACATTAAGATGCAACTACACGGTTAAACTTTTCTTTCAACTTTAAAGCAATGAATGCAAGATTGATATTTAATATTAATTAATATTTATGCATTTTAATTGAACGTACCTTTTAAACTTGATTCTATTCTTCCCAGATTGCACGCATACGCGATTGGAATATTGAACTGTGTAGATGCAGCTTTAGTTCCGTTACACACTACAGCGAGAATGCGTTTGTCGAGCTATAAAAAATGCTTTCGTGCAGCACTCATTGTAAGTAACGGTCGAAACAAGGTACAGCTGACATTGGTCCTGCTTCCACAGGTAGACCTAACGTAACCTATAAAATTGTAGCCTTTTTTTTTAACATTTGTATTGAAATTAAACAATTAATAGACGTTCAAATTTATATAACATCATCGCATATCAAACTCAAAGACCTTGCATAGTAATAATGTCTTTGATCAAACTGCCTTTCGTATGGCGTAATAAAATTCGTGTTTTAATTAGGCCTATCTATACAGAGATGGCTTCACTGTGTAGCAACATGTCTCGCTGTGAATACATAAGCATTGGTATATAGCTGTCCCCACTGTCACTGTTAAATTAAATTATGATTTCAGCAGATAATGAAAATGTATTTGTTATAATAATAAGAGAAAAGTGCAGTACATGTAATTAACAATGTTAAACCTGTATTTCGCTTTTCGCAATTGTCATTACTGAATAATGACATCGAATTTCTTTATTGCAATAATCGATATTCATCTACGAGTATTTCAACTTCACAATGTCTGAATAGGTTAAGTATTCGTTAATATACAATTATTAATATTTTGTGATCGAATTTTAGGGATATATTATTTACATTTTTATTTTATTCACGAAATAGTCCTAATAAATGTCACTCGAGGTCTGAGATTTCCCAGATAAATCGGCAGATCTCAGACCTCTCGTGACATTACTACAGATAATATGTAGTGTGATATCGTGGTCTATGAATAATGAGTTGCTATGACAACAATGATGTATTAATTAATACAGCACGGCAAATCATTTCGCAATATTAAATTTATGACACAAGTTATCTCGTCATAACAGAATAATGACATTTTAGTTGTCATGGTAACATTTTACTGTACTAGAACAATAATGTGGCATTTTGTATACTATTCTGACTAGCGAAAAACACTGCATTTAATGCTGGTGTACAAAAAACTCTTTTTTGTTTTTACAATCTTAATATAATTATACATAACTTTCTGTTGGGTGAGTGGAAGAGATGGCTTTACGACCTTAATTCTGCCAGCTAAATTAAATTACTTACTTCCTGGCTTTTAAGGAGCCCGGAGGTTCATTGCCGCCCTCACATAAGCCCGCCATTGGTCCCTATCCTGAGCAAGATTAATCCAGTCTCTACCATCATATTCCACCTACCTCAAATCCATTTTAATATTATCCTCCCATCTACGTCTCGGCCTCCCGAAAGGTCTTTTTCCCTCCGACCTCCCAACTAACACTCTATATGCATTTCTGGATTCGCCCTTACGTGCTACGTGCCCTGCCCATCTCAAACGTCTGGATTTAATGTTCCTAATTATGTCTGGTGAAGAATACAATGCGTGTAGTTCTGTGTTGTGTAACTTTCTCCATTCTCCTGTAACTTCATCTCTCTTAGCCCCAAATATTTTCCTAAGCACCTTATTCTCAAACACCCTTAACCTATGTCCTCTCTCAAAGTGAGAGTCCAAGTTTCACAACCATAAAGAACAACCGGTAATATAACTGTTTTATAAATTCTAACTTTCAGAATTTTTGACAACAGACTGGATGATAAAAGCTTCACAACCGAATAATAACGGGCATTTCCCATATTTATTCTGCGTGTAATTTCCTCCCGAGTGTCATTGATATTTGCTACTGTTGCTCCCAGGTATTTAAACTTTTCCACCTCTTCAAAGGATAAATTTCCAATTTTTATATTTCCATTTCGTACAATATTCTCGTCACGAGACGTAATCATATACTTTGTCTTTTCGGGATTTACTTCCAAACCTCTCTCTTTACTTGCTTCAAGTAAAATTCCAGCATTTTGCTAAATTAATATAAATTATTATTATTATTATTATTATTATTATTATTATTATTATTATTGCGGCCGGGTAGCACAGTTGGTAGAGCAACTGGCTACGGACTGGAAGGTCCGGGGTTAGTATTTATTTAGTATTTATTTATTTAACCTGGTAGAGATAAGGCCGTCAGGTCTTCTATGCCCTTTCTACCAGGACCCCTCTGGGTTCGATCCCAGGTGGTGACAGGATTTTTTTATCGTTGCGAAACTTTCAGAACGGGTCATTCCCGGGGGTAAAAGGCGGTCAGAGCGTGGAGCTGACCACACCCACTCATTCTAGTGCCGAGGTCATGGAAAGCATGGGGCTCTACCTCCATGCAATGGCATGTTAAGGGCATACCTTTACCTTTATTATTATTATTATTATTATTATTATTATTATTATTATTATTACTATAACTATAAAATTAGAGACTGAAATTCATTAGTTTTCGTCCCTTAAAAATATGTTGCCTTCGGCAAGATATGAACTCTCGAATTTTGTATTTGTTGCATCAGGCTACTCTACAACGATCCTTGTGGGCGAATGATAAATATCCCAAGCCATTCGTTCTATGCATGAAATAACGGTACTGAATACTGATGCCCATTTTCTTGCCCAGTCTCAATGGGAGACGCGTCGCTATGGCTACATTTGATGACGTGTAAATGTCTTCTTGCTGAGCGCAAATGGCGCCATTAGATGAATAATTGATTTGAGCGCCAGTAGGGGGGCAAGAGACCCTACACGTCTTGTGTGTGGGAAACTGCAGGTGGATCTCTTGGAGAGACGAAATCAATTACAGCTCTCACGAGTGTATTTACAGACAGACAGCTGATCCGTCACCAGTTGAAACGTGAGCGGGAAATCGCTCTGTAAGCGGAGCCACATCGACGATTATTTACTCGGCCCCATAGAACCACTTTTCCAGAAGGCACTGGAAACAAAGGCCTCCTTAATTTATAACGGCCAGGTTCCCAGAAATGACGCAACAGCCACGTGATCTGAGTTTGTGAAATCTAATCCATTGCAAAACGCGTAATTTGAACATATTCTCATTTCAAACGACTGTAACGTGTGTCCCGAAAAATTCAAATAACTGGGAGCAACAGTAACACATATAAATGACACTCGTCAGGAAATTAAACACAGAATAAATATGGGAAATGCCTGTTATTATTCGGTTGAGAAGCTTTTATCATCCAGTCTGCTGTCAAAAAATCTGAAATTTAGAATTTATAAAACAGTTATATTACCGGTTGTTCTTTATGGTTGTGAAACTTGGACTCTCACTTTGAGAGAGGAACACAGGTTAAGGGTGTTTGAGAATAAAGTGCTTAGGAAAATATTTGGGACTAAGAAGTTACAGGAGAATGGAGAAAGTTACACAACACAGAACTGCACGCATTGTATTCTTCACCTTACATAATTAGGAACATTAAATCCAGACGTTTGAGATGGGCAGGGCATGTAGCACGTATGGACGAATCCAGAAATGCATATAGAGTGTTAGTTGGAGGTCGGAGGGAAAAAGACCTTTGGGGAGGCTGAGACATAGATCGGAGGATAATATTAAAATGGATTTCAGGGAGGTGGGATATGATGATAGAGACTGGATTAATCTTGCTCAGGATAGGGACCAATGGCGGGCTTATGTGAGGGCGGCAATGAACCTCCGGGTTCCTTAAAAGCCAGTAAGTAAATAACATGTATCCCGTTGAAATTATGAAAGCTTTCACATCACGTGCTCTCATCTCAGTTCTGAAGACGATCTTGTATACTTTCCGTTAAACAGTACATATTTTAATTTTCTATCAAACAACTAAGCTCAAAAAAGAAAAATCAATTTAAATCTCCTGTCAGTACTCTTATACTGTATTCAGCAAGGTAGATTTAACACTGTCAATTAAAATTCATGTAAGTTATGTAACATATATACTGTAGTGGGTATTTATTAATTTTTTGTCCAAGGGCTGTCTTTCACTGCAAACCCAGCATTCTCCAATCCTTCCTCTTTTCCATTTCCCTCTCATTCTCCGTATACAATCCATATATCTTAATGTCGTCTATCATCTGATATGAAGGGTTCAGAACCATAGTGGGTCAAGCGCCATTTACTGAAGACGTAGAAAACAACGGTTAAAATTAAGTTATTACCATAATTCAATGGAAACATATAGCAAGTAATATAAAGTATACACATTAAAACTGAATGATACGTCAATCTCCATTAAACTATGGTTGCATGTAATAACAATTAAGAAACATGTTACAAGAATTATCATTGCAACAAATGAGTGCTCTCTGGACCAAAAATGACCGCATTTTAATTATTTAAATATAATTTCAATTAAGTAACATATTAAACGATTTATCCTTCTATCAAACACGAATGTTCCCTGGACCAAACGTCCTATTTTAATTATGTAATTACTTTCTATTTATTTCTAACAGGTGCAGCGGAGAGCACGGGTACGGCTAGTTATAAATAAAATCTTGCCTCGTTTCGACCACACAAGTATATTTTCTCTTCTCATCTCCGCATAAATGGAAACGGTCCGAAATACAAACGATGCTCACTTGTAAATTGCTCACGAAATAGTCTCTTATCTTCACTTTGTCCGCAGAATTAGTCTCAAGTTTGTAAGATAGGGGACACTGCCGACAGTATTAAACAGTTGACAATCGCGGTTGCCAAGATCAGGCCGTTAGTGGCGATGTTAGCAAACAATTGGGATTTGGAGAGAGTGTTCTGGGACCACGACGAAGTTACTCGACAACACTTTGTGGGATTCAGTCCGCTATTGCAGTTCGTACTGTATTTGCGGTCTTCAAGACGACTGCAAAATTAGTCCCTTCACCAACGTTTGTGGTCTGTGCCGCAAGAGAGTGCACTCTAATGCTCAGTTGTTTTCAAACTACACAAAGACAATAATGCTATACAACCCAGAAACCACACCGCGCAGGCTCATGGTAGCAAACTGCGATATAGTATCAAATCGTTGTTATAACGACAGGAATTTTTTTCCGCATTATGAGGTGGATTTTCATAGAACTCCGTTGCTATGCTTATATTTCTTAGTAACAAGGCAGATAATGTAGATGGGTTGACATTAAACTTTTTATTTTTATTATATCAATCATAAGAAATAGTACATTATGCAACGAGCCTATAATGGTAGTAATTAAGACGCAAGTATGATTGTTTATGAAACTCGCTTGCGCTCGTTTCATAATTTTCATACGAGCTTCTTAATTACCATTATAGGCAAGTTTCATACGACTTTTTATGCTCGACCATATTTCTAACTTGAAAGTATTCAAAATTATGGTTATGTGCGAACTGACCTGAATTGTGAGATGTGCGCAGACGCGAAAGTATTGATTTTTTCCGAGGCCGAATTTCATTGACCTTGGCACAGAATAAGATGAACATTACTCTGGTATAACCTGAAAATTGATTTAGAATTGAAAAAAGAGATGATAAATAGTATTTATTTGAATATTATTTACAATTAATGCTAATTATTATAGTAAAAGAACATAACCTTCTGCGACAGTATTGGATTTCCAGCCTCCGTGACTTTTCGCTAATTCTCTTTCGATTGCATATCCGAGAATAATCGATACTTGCTGTTTTATAACGGTATAAAGCTGACTTGTCATTGGCTGAACACCTGTAAGCTAACTTGTCATTGGCTGAACACCTGTACTTTAATGAGTAGGTGTATTTTAATGACATGCATTAAAGGACTGCTACCATGTGTATAATTACTACATTTCGGCATAGTCGAGCATAAACTTTATTATACAATTATGTACAATACAATTGTGCTTAAAATGATAAATACAGTGTTATAAAAGCACACAAGAAACATGTATGGAGGTTGCAGTCCTATGACTGTCCTCTGTCAAAATGTGAAACAAAACAAACATGTTAATCTTGAAACAACAGATCTGAGTGTCTTTTTCTTTTTAATCTTCTTATTTAGCGAGGCGGTGGAAGTTGTTCTGGGATGATATTAAGCAGGTCATTTTGATGGTTAACCTTTGAACAATGAAGTCGTATGTAGGAGCTGTGCTGGGTGGATTCAACTGTATGCCCGTTCAAGTCTTTGTGTGGGTTGTCATTGCGGATGTACCAGGGTGCATCCACGATTAAACGAAGGACCCGGTTCTGTATTGTCTGAATCCGCCTGATTTGGGAAATGGATGCAGATCCCCATATAGCACAGCCATACATCCATATAGATCTGATCAATAAGAAATATATGTCTTTTCAAGTGTAGCGGTAGTGGTGATGAACCCTTCAACAGATGTTTAACGTGATATAATTTATGTCGGAGTCTTTTCACTGGGTTGCTTATATGTGTATTCCAAGACAATTTTCTGTCCAAGTACAGCCCAAGGTACCGCAATGACTCAGCATGTGATACTTCTTCACCTTGTAGAGTTATGGATTGATTTTCAGTTTTTCTTTTATAGGTGAACTGAATAACATTGGATTTGCTAGGGTTCACTTTAACTTTCCAGTTGTTACACCATACATCCACTAAATGTAAAAACAGTTGAAATTTATTAGCTGCCATTTGACATTAATCTTTTCACAGAACAGCAACATCATCTGCAAACTGAGCTGTTGTTAAATTGGCATCTCTGGGTAAATCGGACACATAAATCAGATAAAGGTCCAAGTACACTACCCTGAGGTACATATGCTTGAATACTTCTGACCTGGGATACTACATTTTCATACTTCACTGAAAATGTTCTGTGACACTAAACTTATCATATCAAAATAGTAATATGCGTTACAAGAGCGGTATGTTGACGTTTTCATGTTCGACGAAAAGATTGAAAAAGCGAAACGTAGTTGAGCTTTTTTAATTTCCGAGAACATGAAAACAAACATATCGCTCGTGTATCGTACATTATTTTGTGCGAAGATCGTTTATTACATACCTGAAAGAGGAATTTCTAATTAGTTGCAATGAAATCTCCATCTTGGTTTCTGTTCAATGACGGCAACTTTGGAAAACAAATATATCTATCTTCAACATTGTTCCTATAAAATGTTTTCTGTGTTTACTATACTCCAGCAGGCCGTGATGTACGTCTGTCTTTCCCCCCCCCCCCCAGTCTATAATGAGTCTGGAATCTTGTTGATTTTTTCACGGCTTCCTTAATGTTACTTGCATTACAAATGCAGTAACTTTTGTGGTGTTGTAGAGTTTACTTAATTTTTGCAAATATTTAAAAACAATAATTAACATTGCAATTTAGGTGAAATTGCAGTGGTAAGTTTCCAATTTATAATTATTACTATATATTGAACGTCTTTAAAAATAATATATTAAAAGCCTAAAGCAGTAAAATGAATATGACGCTTAGCGGTAAGAATAGGGAAATTGTTATGTGTGTTACGTTGGGAATACTGGATGTGTTATTTCTCACTTACCGCGTATTGGTTGTGTGCGGAAAACAAGCAAATACGCACGATCTCGCACAAAAGAAATAAACAGTGGAGAGTTAGGTGTTAGCTTCACAGAGGCGCCACGATTCCTGGACGCTGGTTGATTTGAAGCTAATAAACTTCATTATGTCCTAGTATAAGATACGATCTGAACAAAAATATATACGACATATTACATGCTTCATTTCATACAATGTCGTCGAGTTGTGGAGACAATGTTACCGAATTGTAGCGTGATATGGTTCCTTGTACTCTGTAGTCGAGTTGTAGGGGATACGCTTCTTCGTACAATGTTGTCGAGTTTTGACGCGATATGATTTATCTTTCGTTTCAACTTGATGACAATTGATTGTTTTAACTTATTTTCATATATCGTAATATTAAACCAAATTAAACTCTTAAGCGTGTTTTTACAGCATGTATTTCAATTTTTAGGGCATATTTCGACTGAATAATTTCAAGGAAAAATTGTTCCCGGGCCGGGTATCGATCCCGGGACCCTTCGCTTAGCGTGCGAACGCTCTTCCGACTGAGCTACCCCATGAACTATACACGACACCAGTTCTCAATGAGCAAGCTACCGAGTAAGACGTGATTGACCGCGAGCCTGCTAACTTAGCAAAGTGCAGTTGTAGTTTACAGAAGTCGCTTCATAGTGCGTAACAAGTGAGGTGAAAGATCTGTGGAGAATTGATACCACAAGTTTAAAGGAGATCATCAATAGTATCAACAAAAAATTGGAAGATCTACAAAAGGAAAACAATATATTAAAAAAGAAGGTGAAATACTTAGAAGAAGAGAAAAGGAGGAATAACTTAATTTTCTTTGGTATTGAAGAACAGGTGAAAGAACAGTCTATGGACACGTATGAAGTTATAGTAAATGTGTGCTGGGAATGGTTAGGCATCGACATCGGGAATGGTGAAGTGAAAGAGGTGTATACAATGGGGCATGGGGAAAATAGGCCCATATTGGTCCGACTAGCAAACCGGATGATTAAAGAGAAAATCATGGATTGTAAGAAAGCATTGAAAGACTCGAACATTAGTATAGATGAATATTTTGAATACGAGGTGAGGTGTAGAAGGAAGGTGTTAGTGCCGTTTATGAAAGCAGCTAGGAGTAATGGACATTAAGCAAAATTAATTAAGGACAAATTGAACATTAACGGGGAGTTATTTGATGTTGAATTTTTCCTTTGTGTCCACACGACTCAAATGAGCTGACAAGACGCCAGAACTCAACTATGAGTGCATTTGTGTGACTTAAATTGTGGTTTTCTGTTTGTTAACGTACCTCCAGTAACGAATGTATTATACAAATCTGGCTTTCAGGTAGTAGCTCCCTGTAAAGCAGGTTTGAATAATTTCAAGGAAAAATTGTTCCGGGGCCGGGTATCGATCCAGGGACCCTTCGCTTAGCGCGCGAACGCTCTTCCGACTGAGCTACCCCAGGAATTATACACGACACCGTCACACGTCACAATTTTTCCTTTGTATCCACACGGCTCAAATGAGCTGACAAGACGCCAGAACTCGACTGTTTTTAGTGCATAATTACGTAATATTTTCAGGTATTTTAGTGCATAAAATTCGGTTGGCTACACAAGAGTATTAGATCCTCGCACGCAAGATGAGGAATAATGGCATCAACAGAACTACATTTCTGGAAACACCCTGTATGAAATGCAAGCATGATTAGAGTACCTTTACAATGTTGCAGTGCAATAATAACAGAACTAACTAATAATTTAATCATACGATTCGTAGATTGGAAAGTTGAGTAGCGACGAGCAATATTGTGTTACGAACATCGTTACAGACTCAACAATTTGCGGCAAAATCAGCTTTCAGTAGGTACATATCGCTTTGCTACATGAGATGAGTGAATATCGACAATAATTTAGTAAACTCAAATTATCGGTAAATATCAATATACCAACCATTATCGCCCTCGTTATATATCTCTATTTAGCCGCCATTGTGACTAGAATACTGGGCTCATAATCTTGTGGACACGGGTTCGATCCTCGTTGTACCCGGGACTTAAGGCTTGTATTGGCCAACCCGTGATCCAAATAACATAGGGGATTTCTCTGTTAGCACCGGTTACCCAACGCCATCCCGAAAAAATCAACCTTATCTTATCTCGTAGCGGGTGTAGTGTAGACTAGCCTTCTATGGCGCACCCTAGACCACGACACAATTGGCTACATATGAGTGAATGACGAAGCATCGAATATCCACCATTAAGACTATAAAATATGGTCACAGTGTGTTAAAAAATTAATTTTGTAATAAATGAATAAGTAAATAATAAAATAAATAAATAATAAAATAGATAATATACATTATCAGGCAGTACATCTCACTTGACGATGTGTGTCACAAGAAGAACGATTGTTTGTATGCATCTGAAGTTTGACTAGTGTAATACCTATGTAGCTAATCGGCGATGTATGCATTGAAGAGGAAAAGGGACTGGCCAATCTACTCCATTCTCCTGACCTAATTGCCTCATGAGTGACGCTTTATTAGTGTTATTTTTTAGGTTCAATCCGTCTTCGGATAGTTGACTAAAGAGCAACAATAACAAATAAATAAATAATAAAAAATAAACAATAAAATAAATAATAAATAATAAAATAAATGAATAAATAAATAAATAAATTTTAGTAGGTTATTTTACGACGCTTTATCAATATCTAGATTTATTTAGCGTCTGAATGAGATGAAGGTGATAATGCCGGTGAAATGAGTCCGTGGTCCAACACCGAAAGTTACCCAGCATTTCCTCATATTGGTTGAGGGAAAACCTCGGGAAAACCTCAGCCAGGTAACTTGCCCCGACCGGAAATCGAACCCGGGCCACCTGGTTTCGCGGCCAGACGCGCTGACCGTTACTCCACAGGTGTGGACTAAATAAATAATAAATAGGTAATAAAATAAATAAATAAGTAAATAATAAATAAATAATAAAATAAATAAATAATAAATAAATACTAAAATAAATAATAAAATTAATAAATAGGTAATAAAATAAATAAATAAGTAAATAATAAATAAATAATAAAATAAATAAATAATAAATAAATACTAAAATAAATAATAAAATTAATAAATAAATAATAAAATAAATAAATGATAAATAAGTAAATAATAAATAAATAATAAAACAAATAAATAATAAAATAAATCATAAATAAATGAATAATGACTTACTTACTTACAAATGGCTTTTAAGGAACCCGAAGGTTCATTGCCGCCCTCACATAAGCCCGCCAGCGGTCCCTATCCTGTGCAAGATTAATCCAGTCTCTATCATCATACCCCACCTCCCTCAAATCCATTTTAATATTATCCTCCCATCTACGTCTCGGCCTCCCTAAAGGTCTTTTTCCCTCCGGTCTCCCAACTAACACTCTATATGCATTTCTGGATTCGCCCATATGTGCTACATGCCCTGCCCATCTCAAACGTCTCGATTTTAAGTTCCTAATTATGTTAGGTGAAGAATACAATGCGTGCAGTTCTGTGTTGTGTAACTTTCTCCATTCTCCTGTAACTTCATCCCGCTTAGCCCCAAATATTTTCCTTAGCACCTTATTCTCAAACACCATGAACCTATGTTCCTCTCTCAGAGTGAGAGTCCAAGTTTCACAACCATACAGAACAACCGGTAATATAACTGTTTTATAAATTCTAACTTTCAGATTTTTGGACAGCAGACTGGATGACAAAAGCTTCTCAACCGAATAATAACATGCATTTCCCATATTTATTCTGCGTTTAATTTCCTCCCGAGTGTCATTTATATTTGTTACTTTTGCTCCAAGATATTTGAATTTTTCCACTTCTTCGAAGGATAAATCTCCAATTTTTATATTTCCATTTCGTACAATATTCTGGTCACGAGACATAATCATATACTTTGTCTTTTCGGGATTTAATTCCAAACCGATCGCTCTACTTGCTTCAAGTAAAATTTCCGTGTTTTCCCTAATCGTTTATGTATTTTCTCCTAACATATTCACGTCATCCGCATAGACAAGAAGCTGATGTAACCCGTTCAATTCCAAACCCTCTCTGTTATCCTGAACTTTCCTAATGGCATATTTTAGAGCGAAGTTAAAAAGTAAAGGTGATAGTGCATCTCCTTGCTTTAGCCCGCAGTGAATTGGAAAAGCATCAGATAGAAACTGACCTATACGGACTCTGCTGTATGTTTCACTGAGACCTAATAAAATAAATAAATAATAAAATAAATAAATAAACAATAACATAAATAATAAATAAATAATAATTACTAAACAAATAGGCCTACCTATTTTTGTCGGTATTTTAGTTTCGATTCGGACTCTGGTTATTTCAATCACTTCTGTTATATTCACTTTATAATGTTTTACCGGTATTATGTCTTTTTTTTTATTAATGCAGATCAATACTGGTCGAATCGTCCTAAACTGATGTCTTACCCGTATGAAGGATTTGCGATATTGTGCATCGGTATTGAAAAATATCGAAAAAAAAAATGCCGGTATTTACCGCTATATTCAATAGCGATACGGTCTGTGATGCCAGATTATTATTGGACAACATCTTTTGTCTAGCACATAATAATAAATAAGTAATAAAAATGATAAGTCATTAAATGAATGAAGAAATGAATAAATAAATACATAAATATTGTTATTATTGTTAAAATTACTGTTACTACTATTATTATTATTATTATTATTATTATTATTATTATTACTAATATTATTATTATTATTAAAATTTATATTATTACTGTTATTATTGTTGTTATTGTTATTATTACTATTATTATTATTATTATTATTATTATTATTATTATTATTACGACTAACACTATCACTACCAGTACTGCTACACATGTCTTTATACTGGTAAATAGTTCAAAGTTTCCCAGAAAGTTAGTTCTCATTAATCGCTCCCGAACTTCATAGTTCGTAGAAATAATCCGTGACATCTTATCTCCACACAGTATTAATTAGATTGCGTCACAAATCCCCGGAATATCATGGGTCTCACGATATAACATGGTTCTGCACTCAATTTGTACACTGGAGAAGCCGCCCCTGTCGACAGCTGTCCCGCAACACTACCCTGCGAAACCGGATGCATACACTCAACCATCAACAGGCGATGCGATCTATAAATACCAGAGAGTAGGTTCTGTGAAGGCCGATCCATGGCTCAGATGACTACTATTCAATTAGAGGACCGCGATTCTGTTTTTGGCACTTGTTTTTACATGTGTTTTAATTGTAGGTACCGAAATAACAGCCTCTGGTTCGACTTCCGCTTGGCAATATGTTGTTTCTTCAAACGTTTGTCTCCAATGTTGCGTATGATATATAGAGACCGGATTTTTATGATATTACATATTATATTCATTTCAACGTAACCGTATATAAATAACAAATCTTTGCGAATCTTGTAATTACTATTAGGCCTAATATATTAAAATTTGATACTACATATTTTTACATATTTACCCCATATTACATATTATAGCTTGGTATTACATAAATTTACATATTTAGGGGTTTTATTCATTGTTACTTCTCTAAAAAAAACTTCTGCTGTGGAAGTTTACAATTTCAACTACAGATTTAAAAAGCCTTTTTACCTACCCAAGAAAGGACATATTTCGGGACGAAACCTAACATTTTTAGTTCCAGGAAGTAAAAGAGGAACTCACCCCATACCGCCCAGTATATGAGTGAACAAAAGGCAACCTTTCTCATACAACTACCTTGTATTGTAAAAATCACTCAGAAAGTAGCGTTGCCTTCATGCGGTGAAGTGGGACGAGGACGACATGATTTGTCTCGAACTATAATTGTTCTACACACGTCTTAACAAGCCGTTGCCATGCAATCTGCAACCTTACTCACCCTCTTCCTAATCCTTCCAGAGAAAACCCGTGTCAAGTCTGGCATGAGCCGCAATAAAGTAGCCGACTTTTGAAAAGAAGCTGAAGAAAAGGAACAAACTGGAAAGATGTTAACAGATTAAAATAAATAGCTTTTCAGGTTATTGCTTGACCTCTGTACTTTAAATTTAGTAGACCTATATGGAAATGGGATTTTCCGAGCAGTTAGAAAGTATGGTTCTCGGCTAGAATAATTCTACCCTTCTGAATGAGACAGGAATGTCACTTTTCAAACAACAGTTTGTAAATACCTATGGGTTGAGGTATTAGTAGGTACTTTGTTTCTTACAGGGAGCAGGTAAAATGCATGTGCCCCACACCTCCTCTTATTTTCTCCTAATCCAGTACAGCGAAACTGACTGACTGACTGCCTGTCTGCCCATCCATCCACCTACCTACCTACCTACCTACCTACCTACCTACCTACCTACCTACCTACCTACCTACCTACCTATCTATCTATCTATCTATCTATCTATCTATCTATCTATCTATCTATCTATCTATCTATCTATCTATCTATCTATCTATCTATCTATCTATCTATCTATCTATCTATCTATCTATCTATCTATCTATCTATCTATCTATCTATCTATCTATCTATCTATCTATCTATCTATCTATCTATCTATCTATCTATCTACCTACCTATCTACCTACCTACCGGTCCATCCATCCATCCATCCATCCATCCATCCATCCATCCATCCATCCATCCATCCATCCATCCATCCATCTATCTATCTATCTATCTATCTATCTATCTATCTATCTATCTATCTATCTATCTATCTATCTATCTATCTATCTATCTATCTATCTATCTATCTATCTATCTATCTATCTATCTATCTATCTATCTATCTATCTATCTATCTATCTATCTATCTATCTATCTATCTATCTATCTATCTATCTATCTATCTATCTATCTATCTATCTATCTATCTATCTATCTATCTATCTATTTAACTAGGTAGCTAGTGAGTACAAATTACATAAAACAAAAATGTTTCTAGCCACTACTGTAAGAGCCAGGCTCGTGTGCGGTGTGGTCTTAGTCAACAATATAATATACAATTTACAGTAACTAACTTAATTTTAAAAAAATTAATTAATAAATAAATTCAATTACCTTATGAAATAAAATATTTAAACACTAAGAGTGTCAAATTTAGACTACCGTTATTAGTTTTCTTATTTTTCTCATATCTTGCCTTTTTGACTGAGGCCGGTTTGGAATGCACCTCTTCAATTTCGAGAGATCTTCTCAGGATCGAACCCCTGCGTTCTTAGGTCACCACTACTGCTGAATAAGCCACGACTGGGCCAAGAAGATAAAGGAAATCAATTCACACGTTCCCGAGCGTGTGCCTTGAATACAGCGGGCTTGCAGTTTACATGGGTTAATATTTTGCCGCCTCTGATTCTAATCCCATTGCGGGTTGTAATGGAATATCCGTGGGCTGGGACGCAAGTTAAGTGGATGTGAAACAAGATTACATTTTCAAATTCTACTCTTTGGGAGGAAAGCTACTCCTGCAGCCATGTATGCCGATGCGTGCTAGGGAATGCAGATTAGTTTGCAATCTATTACAACCTGTCCAATTTATTATCCAATAAGCAGTCGAGTTTAATACATCCAAGACTTGAGCCGCTTTGCCCAGACTGGTACAAAACTCGCATGGTTTTTATGTCCTATTCAGATCGCCGGTTTTAAACCTACAAATAATTATTACAATCTACAACATTTTAATATGACTAAATTCAGGATTTTTAGAAGTAACAAATAATATAAATTACGGTATATTTCGGGTTAACCCTTAAATTGGTAAAGCTTCATTTCTCGCACAGTTTATTAAACCTTGTCGGACCGTAAAGAAAACAACTATCACAATAGCGTCGCTTAATATGTTGGACAATATTATAGTATTGTGAAATTTTAATTATTTTTCTACCATTTTTTTTCTATTATTCCATTAAAATTATAGCATATAGCCTATTAACCTGTTGTATCCTATAGGCTACTTTGTCAATTTAAGGGTTAAGGGTTAAATAAATTTTGGTTATTACTCGTAACATGATAAGAGATTGACTACAGTAAATAGAGCTACAGTTCGAGTAAAGATGAAGAAGAAAATAATTGTGGTGGCAGCGGCGACATGTTGATAATGATGATAACTTCAATAACGACAAAAAAATTAACCTTTAAAATGCTAACATAACGTGTCAGATTTTAGGGTGACATACAGCGACGCTGTTATACCTAGTTGGAAAATCATAATAAAAAAAGATTTATTAGTAATTACATAATATTCTTCTTTAATAGAAAAAGGAGCATCTTCTGCAGATCTCTGAAAAAATAACTAAGGAAGAGACTAGAGAAGGCTTTTGTGTGGAGTGTCGCATTGTATTAAGCAGAAACATGGGCATTATGATTAAGTGAAGAAAAACGACTGGAAACATTTGAAATGTGGATAAGAAGGAGAATACAGCATGTGAAATGAACAAAGTAGAAAATGAAGCTCACATTTCAAATGTTTCCAGTCGTTTTGAGTGAAGAAAGAAATACTGCAACTTATCAGAAAAAGAAATTGACTGAGTCACGGACTAAGAAGAAACTGCCTAAGAAAAGATGCACTGGTAGGAATGGTGAACGGAAGAAAAATTCTGGGTAAAAAATATATATCAGATGATACAAAACATTAAGATATATGGATTGTATGAGGAGACGAAGAGGTGCCAGAAAATATTATAGGTTGGAGAATGCTGGGTTTGTGGCGAAAGACCTGACCTTGGGAACAAAACATAATATTCTTCATCCGAACAGAAATAAAGAAGGATTTTGAAAAATGATCCTGACATAGAAAGGTAATAGTTCACGATAATAATGATGATGATGATAAATTACACTTATATAGACATTACTTGAAAGTGAAGAATTAAGATACCTGAATTTGTTTAAATTAATTATTTACAACCTCGTTGAAAGTAAGATTAAATTAATATAAAATATTCGAATTCCTTTCTTTGTAAGAAAAATGGACAGACAATAAGAGATTTCCATTAAATCTTACATAACATGTTTTATATAAACACAATAGCTCTAAACTGTCTGCAGCTGAACCAGAATCTTTTTTTTTTCTTTACCAGCAAAAAATTTCCTCCCTGTAGAGCGTCACGTGGGATATTTAGTCTCCAAGTATTGATCTCCGAGGGAATGTTTTAATCCGTCTCACTAAATATTCATTCGCGCGAGAGAAGTTTAAAATAAAAAGTTGAGCATCACAATAATACAAGCTTTCATGTCCGTTATTGCTTCCAAAATACAAAAGAATGCTGCGGAGGAGATGAGGAGACATAAGGAATTCTCTGAGCGGCTATTGTGAGGGTGAATGAGGAGAAGAAAAAGAAGAAGAGGGCGACCAAGTTTTCTTTCTTCCGTCGCCAAACAAAGAGACAACCCAGGTGATAAACGATACGGCACAGGTAAACTGAAAACACATTTCTGGCGTGCGGTACCAAGCCAGCAAAGTTTAAAGCAGAAAAGTCTTTGCAAATTTTGTGTAGAAATAACAAATTAAGATGCGAAATACTAATGTACGGTAATGCAATATATTATATTAAATTATCATACACTACATTACATTTCATTGTAGTGAACTATATTATATTATCTATACTAATAATAAATCTGTAGCCAAAATTTTTCTGGTAATTTTCGATTTTCCAAAAACAATTGGTGTTAACATGTATAATTAACCATCCTGAAACCGAAAATAGCTTTTTTGAAATTTTTGTTTGTATGTCTGTCTGTCTATCTGTCTGTCTGTCTGTATGTTTGTTACCTTTTCACGCGATAATGGCTGAACCGATTTATATGAAAATTGGAGTATAAATTAAGTTCGTTGTAACTTAGATTTTAGGCTATATGGCATTCAAAATACATTATTTAAAAGGGGCGTTATAAGGGGGCCTGAATTAAATAAATCGAAATATCTCGCTTATTATTGATTTTCATGAAAAATATTACGTAACAAAAGTTTCTTTAAAAATAATTTCTGATAAGTTTTACTCTTTACAAAATTTTGATAGGACTGATATTTAATGAGAAAAATGATTTTTAAAACTACAATAACAACGCCATCTAAGGCGCTGTATTGAAATAAAAACAAATGACTTCGTCTATAAGGGGCCCTGGACAACAACAATCGAAAGCTATGAAACATAGCCTACAGAGAATGTTTCTGTGTTTGTATGAAGTAATATCGGAAGTTTAATTAACCGATTTGTATAATTAATTATTAATTCACCATTGGAAAGTATAGTGTCTATAGATGGACATAAAGTTATAATGTTATTATAGTAACTTGTGAGTGAATCCAGGACAGGTAAGATTAAAATAGCTTCTTATTGCACAGAAAACTTGATAGGCTATTCTGTATTTCCTAAAATAATGTTTATGTCTCTGGATCAAAATGATCGCATTTTAATTTTTTTTAATACAATTTAAATTAAGTAACATACTAAACGATTTATTCTTCTATCAAACACGAATGTTCCCTGGATCAAATGTCCGAGTTTAATTATGTAATTACTTTATATTTATTTCTAACGAGTGCAGCGGAGCGCACGGGTACGGCTAGTACAGTAATATATTATAACTAGTGGCTTGTGCAGCAAATGCTGCAAACTGAGTCCATAAGAATTTCAAATAAAAATTGTTCAGGTTTATTTTCAATGAAGAATAGGCCTACCAGTCATTTTAAAAGTTATTTGCTTCCATAATAATGAAACATACTCTCTCTAAATGGTTTTTTTATGCCAAATAGTCTTTCTTGAACCTATCCATCTTCAGTTTTTGAGTTTAAACGCGAAAATGCAAGTAACAATGTCAGGACGATCAGTGGGTTTTTCATGTGGGAATAAAGCAGTAGTAGCTATTTCAGGTGATTATGGATTGTAGGTGAGAGTTAAGAAAATGTCAGATTTGCCATGATTTCGAACAATAGACATAGTATCTTGGTTTAGCTTCCGCATGTTTCGTGAACTATCTTGAAATGTAGAGAGTAAAATCATTTTATCCTGCTAAGAGATCTTGCTGAAATGATCGGGAGACTAGAAAATCTTTTAGGCCTCTTATTTTATTAGTAAGTAATACCTTTTGGTCTTTCCTTAGAACTAATTTTTGCGCTCTATCCGGACAGTACTGGAGAGAATCACGCATATAAATATCCACACCACAACGCCATCACTAAATACAAGGAAAAGATCCACACCACTTTGTTAATAACTATAAAATATCTCATTTTTAATAACAATAATTTTAACTTATGTAAGTTCTGTAGTTTCCAGTAACATATACTGTATATATTATACAGCCGTCACTCAGTAAAGTATAAAAATGAAGATCTAATTTAAGATATTCTCTACGTCTACTTATATAACACCAAAAAGTTTGAGTTTCATATCATCAATAGATTATATCATTAATATGTATATTAATGACAAATAATCGTATCATGGCATTAACTATAATAATATTTCATTTTAATGGTGATAATGTCATCAAACCACCTCAAGTTTCGTAGTTTTTAATATCCAATACACAGCTGTGCTCAGAAAATTACACACCAGAGAATCAGATCTGTAAATTATTTTTAGCAAGTCTTGAAAGTTTTTAATAACCAATTATAGAGACGTTATAAAAATTACACAAATGAAGATCGACATATTGTTGTCATTATGATGTCACAGAATTTACTCTAAATATGTCAGCAATCCTGTAGGTCATGGCCTTCGTGTAACTGCTTATTGTAGTGTGTGTGTTTTGTTTTATTCTGAAAAGCAGTTAGTTCTCAAAACTGACGACAGATGGATTTTGGAAAATAGGAAAATTATGTAGAAAAATTAACATTTCACTGAAAACTACTATTTTTCTGAAGATCTTTTTTGTTCCAAGCTTCAAAATATGGAGTCATTCATTAAAATCCGTTCAGTCGTTTTTCCCGTAATTTCCATTACCAGTTCAAATTATCTATATATATAATTTGAAATTGTAATGGAAATTACGCGAAAACGGCTGAACCGATTTTAATGAGTGACCCGTCATTTTGAAGCTTGGCATCCAAGGATTTTCAGAAAAATAGTACCTTTTAGTGAAGCATTAGTTTTTCTACATAATTTTCCTCCTTTCCAAAATCAATCTTTCGTCAGTTTTGAGAACTGATGTCATTTCAGAATAAAAAAAAACACACACTACAATAAACAATATTACACGAAGGCCATGACCTGCAGGATTGCTGACGTATTTAGAATTCAGATGGCTCAGATGCTCTGACATTATAATGCCAATATGTCGATCTTCATTTGTATAATTTTTTGGTAACGTATAAAAAATAATTTACAGGTCTGATTCGCTGGTCTGTAGTTTTCCGAGTACAGCTGTGTATTGGATATTAAGAACTACAAAACTTAAGAATGTTTTATGACATTAATACCATTAAAAATGAAATATTGTTATAGCTAATGCAATCATGTGAGTAGACCTATTTGTCACTAATTACACACATTAATGCTATATTGATGATATGAAAGTGAAACCTTTTGGGGTTTTATATAAGTAGATGCAGAGAAAGAATATTTTAAATTAGATCTTCATTTCTACAATTTACTGAGTAACAGCTATTATAATGTTACTGAAAACTATAAAACTTACGTAAGGTAACAATATTGTTATTAAAATAAATTTTTATAGTTATTACTCAAGTGATGTGGGTCTTTTTCATATATTTAATGGCAGTGTGATGTAGATATTTATATGTGTGATTCTCTAATTTTCCTGGGTAGTAATGAGACATGCTTCCTATTTTAGCTGCGTCTTAAAACTAAATCAAAATTAATTTCATATTTCTTTCTTTTAATCGAACTTGAAATTTTCTTAACTCTCACCTACAATCCGCAATGACCTGAAATAACTATTACATTAGTCCCACATGAAAAATTCACTGATCGTCCTAAGATTGTGACTTGCGTTTTCGCATTGAAACTCAAGAACTGAAGATGTATAGCTTCAAGAGAAAGTATTTGGAAGCAAATAACTTTCAAAATGTCTGGTATTCTTCATTGAATAAATCTGAACAATTTTTATTTGAACTTCTTATGGACTTAGTTTGCAGCATTTGCTGCACAAGCCACTAGTATATATAGATTTTATGTTATGTTTCTGGAAATGAAAACCCTCTTGATGAGGATTAAATAAAATAATATGAATAGAACCGTATAATCCTTCAATGTCTGCAGCTCATACAAAGACCTGGATTCAGTCTGGCTTTGAAACACGCATTAAAGTCCACTATCACATTTCTGCGTTTGGATGAAGGGGTTGTAACCCTTCTTCCTTGATTTCATGTGCTCATTATCTAATCCGATTGCATGCCTGGTATCGAGTCACGTACCTGGGGAATGAGTTTTTTGTTACGACTTCAGTCCCTTTTAAATGTGGACTTTATGACCCTTCGTACAGGAGACAAAGTTAAATCTTAATGAGGGCTCTGGAAGCACGTAACCGAGCACCTTGTGCTGTGTTTCTGCTCTGATGGGTATCAGGCGCGTCGCCAGATGAAACAACCCGCTTTTATGCTGAACAGAAGTCCATAGAAACGCGAAAAAAAGTAAGAATTGTTATTGACTACACTAGTGATGGATGGATATCTGAGTCACTGGTTGAGAGTCTGACAAACTTACAAGAATTTTGGCCACTGATACTAGGTCTATATTGGATACTGGCGAACTTTGAAAACGATGAGGAATATCCAGTAAATTCTGCCTACATATTTCTCATGCAGTGACAGATTATAATACGAATCATAAATCTACAAAAAAGAATCTTCAGCTTTATATTCCTTTCTCAGGAAGCAATTTCATTAAATAATTTGAACCGTTAAATGAATGAATGAATGAATGAATGAATGAATGAATGAATGAATGAATGAATGAATGAATGAACGAACGAATCAATGAATAAATGAATAAATAAATAACTAATAAACAAGTAAATAAACAAATAAATATATAAGTAAATAAATAAATACATAAATAAGTAAACAAATAAATACATAAATAAGTAAACAAGTAAACAAACAAATATACAATCAAACAATAAATAAATAAATAAATAAACAAATAAGTAAATAAATACATAAATAAGTAAACAAGTAAACAAACAAATATACAATCAAACAAACAAAAAATAATAAATAAATAATTAAATAATAGTACATTATCCAACGAGCCTATAATGATAGTAATTAAGAAGTGAGTATGGATGTTTATGAAACGAGCGCAAGCGAGTTTCATAATTTTCATACGAGCTTCTTAATTACCATTATAGGCGAGTTTCATGCTCGACCACATTTCTAACTTGAAATTATTCAGATGTATACATTTTATAGGTATCTGACAAGATCGGAAGTGACCTTGTTCTAGGTCGTGAATTGTGAGATGTGCGCAGACGCGAAAGTATTGATTTTTTCCGAGGAACAATAATGTCAATGACCTTGATGTAATCCCGTTAAACTTTATATTCAGAATAAGAATAAAGAATATAATTACAAAACAAGGAAGAGAAATAGAAATAAAATAATACAAGCAATATAAAAAGAAGATACAGTAGTATTAACAAAATTTGAGACCGAATGAGCAGCGCTCGTGCTCGCTCGCAGTTCAGATATAATATTAAAATATAAAAACAATAGTAATAATAAAAATAAATAAGTGAAATAAAATAGGAACTAAAATATAATTACAGCGGCAATGGAATTATATAATATAATATTAACACTAGAGAAGAATAATATCGCACGTGAAAAGTAGGACTAATATATATTTCAAAATTATAGAATACAAATATAATATAGGTTGATTAATTCATACACATAGCCTATAAATTTATTTAATCAAATTGAAGATATTAACACGTTTCTAATTTTCTTGTTATATGTTAGTGGGTTACATGTTAGAAGTTCTGGGTGTAATTTAGTTAAAGCATTGTACAACCGAGGGCCAAAATTAAAGCTATGCTTTAGACCAGCAGATGTGAGACATTTAGGTTCTACTAATGTTGAATTAATATTTCGTCTTGTGTCATAATTGTGTGTCTGTAATACAAACTTATTACGATTTTTATGATAAAATTTTAACAGCGTATACTTATAAATTTGTTCAATATTAAATACATTAAATTCAGAATAAATTTAGTTGGATAATCGAAACGTTTGATATAACCTTGATTATTGAATTCGACATTGAAAAACGAGATGACAAATTGAATTTATTTGAATATTATTTACAATTAACGCTAATTATTATAGTAACAGAACGTAACCTTCTGCGACAGTATTGGATTTCCAGCCTCCGTGACTTTTCGCTAATTCTCTTTCGATGCATATCCGAGAATAATCGATACTTGCGGTTTTATAACGGTACAAAGCTGACTTGTCATTGGCTGAACACCTGTAAGCTGAGTTATCATTGGCTGAACACCTGTACTTTAATGAGTAAGTGTACTTTAATGACATGCATTAAAGGACTGCTACCAGGTGTATAATTACTACATTTTGGCATGGTCGACCATAAATAAATGAAATAAATAAGTACATAAATAAGTAAACATGTAAACAAATACACAATAAATGAATAAATAAATAAATAAATAAATAAATAAATAAATAAATAAACAAATAAAATCTCTAACAATGGAGTCTTACCTCAGAATCCACAAACCTCAGGTATGCTATAGGTAAGCTTTGCATCCACAATGTTATGCAGATTTTGAAGAAATTCTTTTGGTAATTAATTATTAATATCAATTATGTATAATATCCAATAACAGGTACAAAGTTTTCACATAACCCATTCTAACCTTTGCCTCCCTAAATCGGTCATACTCCGTAACACTAGATCACTTTTGCCGACAACTATAGTCCGGATCAGCTTACTTAATACCGTAAGGGCGATACCTAACAATTTTTTCCCCTAATACTAGTCTACATATGATAATATATTATAGTGATTTACTAGAAATCAGATTGAATTTTCTTTTATAAACTTTGTTTCGAATTTCGAGTACTGAAAATACGACAACTGACAGTTATTTTCTAACTGTTATGTTGGCAGCAATAACTTTGGTTTGCAGTAAAGGAAATTGATGAAATGGAAGTGTAACTAAGCTTGTAAAATCTGAATTTAATTAATATTAAATTAGTAATACCGGTATTTCAATTCAATTCAATTTATTACGGCGTTAGACAAATAGTGTTGGGCTTAATCACAAATACAGAAGGTGAAAAAACATAGTACAAATACATATAATTTAAAACAGTAAAGTTTAATTAGAACAGTGAAAACACAAAACATTTTGCAACTATAAAATTTTATGAAAACACTTCACTCTTAATGTAATATTTGTAACTAAATGTAAATAACTTTATTTATTAAAAAACAATTTCATTTCAATATATATGTTTAAAAATTCATCTACAGAGTAGAGAGGATTAATTAGAAGCCAATTATAAAATATACCTTTGAAACTATTGATTGGTGACTTATAATATTGACTGGGAAGCTTATTATATAATTTCATCCCCATGACAGAAAAATTTGTACTACTTTTATGTAATCTACAGTATGGAATATTAATTTGTTCACTATTTCTAATTTCATGATCATGTATTTTAGCCAATAATGAATAACTGTCTGTGTTATGTCGAGTGTGAAGGATTAGGTCGTATATATATATATATATATATATATATATATATATATATATATATATATATATTTATGACTATTAATATCCGTGATTGTATGAAAAGTGGTGGACAATGTTGTTCAAGATAGTTTGATTGATACAGAATTCTAATGGCTTTCTTTTGCAAAGTCAAGACACTCCCAATTTTGGTACGATATACTATAAATGATTGGAATGACGTAACTGCAGCGTTCTTTGAGGGCTGCCCTTCCTTAAAGGAGATTCAAGAATAACTTAAAACATTGTGTATAAAGTGAAAATTAAAATTAAGGTGGCATTTGTTCTTCTTAAGGTGACATGTATTTATTTAGCCTCACGAGTTACTCCCTTGGTTTGAATTGTAAGTGTAGTTTAAATGTAGTTCTGTTTATAAGTATGCATAAGGGTGTAATTATTTGTCTTATTTGAACTGTTGTATCAGTGAAGCGAGGTGAGTCAGTGAAGTTATGGTTTTACAGTGCAGTGAATAGTTTCGATTAGTGATAATTTATAGTGTCAATGAAATGTGTTCTATAGTGTCAGTGAAATGTGTCATAGTGCCACTACAGTGAGTGAGATGAGAGTAAAGTGAAAGACTATTGAAACTTATGTAGGGCCTATACATATGTAGGTTGTATTGTAAAATTAGGTTCACTTATTAATTAGGTTATTTTATGTATTATTACGAATTGTAATTATTGTGCATAATTGTATTGTGTATCTTATTGTATTCTGTATATAACTGTATTGTGTATTGTATAATATTGTATTGTGTATTGTAATTTTATTGTGTATTGTTTATATTGTTTGCGCCACCACCACCGGATGCTTCCCCACTTGCAGTGTAAATACATATATACATACATACATACATACATACATACATTACATACATACACACATACATACATACATCCATTACATACATACATACATACATCCATTACATACATACACACATACATACATACAGAAATACATACATACATACATTACATACATACATACATTACATACATACATCTACATACATCCATTACATACATATATACATCTACGTACATACATACATACATTACATACATACATACACACATACATACATACATACATACATACATACATACATACAGCTACATACATACATACATACATACATCTACATACATCCATTACATACATACACACATACATACATACATAATACATACATACATACACACATATACATACATACATACAGCTACATACATACATACATCTACATACATCCATTACATACATACATACACACATATACATACATACATACATCCATTACATACACACATAGGCTACATACATACATACATCCATTACATACATACATCTACATACATCCATTACATACATACACACATACATACATAATACATACATACATACACACATATACATACATACATACATTACATACACACATAGGCTACATACATACATACATCCATTACATACATACATAATACATACATATACACATATACATACATACATCCATTACATATACACATACATACATACATACATACATACATATATACATACATACATCTACATACATACATACATACATACATACATACATCCATTACATACATACACACATACATACATCCATTACATACATACACACATACATACATACATACATACATACATACATCCATTACATACATACACACATACATACATCCATTAAATACATACACACATACATACATACATACATACATACATACATACATACATACATACATACATACATACATCCATTACATACATACATCTACATACATCCATTACATACATACATACACACATACATACATTACATACATACATACATAATACATACATACATACACACATATACATACATACATACATACATACATACATACATACATACATACATACATACATACATTACATACACACATAGGCTACATACATACATACATAGATACATACATCCATTACATACATACATACATACATACATACATACATACATACATACATACATACATATACATACATACATACATCCATTACATATACACATACATACATACATCCATTACATACATACACACATACATACATCCATTACATACATACACACATTCATACATCCATTACATACATACACACATACATACATACATACATACATACATACATACATACATACATACATACATACATACATACATACATACATACATACATACATACATACATACATACATACATTTCCCCAGAAAATTAAGGCATATCGGATTATCGACTGGAAGAACGAAAAGTAGGCACATCTTAAATAATTTTGAGAAACGCAAGTCACTAATTTCTTTAATAAATATGTAATTTTGTGCATATGTATTCGATATGTTTTTCCCATGTTAAACTGGAATCTATAAAAGTCCTTGAAATTTGGTGTAGTTTTGTATGTTGTCCTTTTTTATTAGATGATTTAGGCTGAAAGTTATGTTGATAGTCTTTTCTTGATTAAGCAGAAAACCATTAGATTCAAACCATAAAGCCATCTGTGATAGAATATCGTTGGTTAGAGCATGTAATTCATTCAGAGCAGAGCTATAACATAAGAATGTTATTATTAATATCAATATGTTATCAGTTTACTGCAACGCACGCTTTGCTGGATTACGAAGGAATGAACTTTCACGTTATAACATGAGAGAGCGCACACGGTAAAAAACACCGCGCTATAAAAATAACTAGCATCTGTTCGAAATATAGCACAACTTTGATTATTTCAGGTGTACAAATTATCAAAAAGTCACTAATTAAGGATATGAAAGAGTGAGGAGGTCAGAGGTTTCCTGCCAGTAAAGTAGCGCAGATTTAAAACAAAGTGCGGTTTTTTCCTGGCTATGCGCCTTCTCCGGGTTTAAATACGGACTGGTACTCAGAGTATATTAGAGACAGTAATGAAAATGCTTTGATGTTAAGAAGCCGAAGTGAAAACGTTACTAAATCCAAAGGAATTAAGAATTGATGTCCTGGTGAGATATAACGTATACAGTTCCAAATTGAAATGCTTACAAGCCAAAGAAAACAAAATAAAAGCAGAGACTTATTAAAACTTTGTGAATAGAAGAAGTGAACGAAAACAGTAATGAAACATTCGTAGATTAAAACCGTGCATTATATAAATACTAGTGGCTTGTGCAGAAAATGCTGCAAACTAAGTTCATTAAACGTTAAAATAAAAACTATTCAGATTTATTTTCAATGAAGAATATCAAACATTTTGAAAATTATTTGCTTCCATAATAATGAAACATACTCTCTCTGAATGGTTATTTTATGCCAAATACTTTTTCTTGAACCTATCCACCTTCAGTTTTTTAGTTTCAACGCGAAAACGAAAGTAACAATGTTAGGACAATCAGTGGATTTTTCATTTGGGGGTAAAGTGATAGCTATTTCAGGTCATTGTGGATTGTAGGTGAAAGTTAAAAACGTCAGGTTTACTATGCTTTCGAACAATAGACATAGCATCGTCGTATAGCTGCTGCATGTTTGGTGAACTACCTTGAAATATATCCTGCTAAGAGATCTTGCTGAAATGATTGAGAGACTACAAAATTTTGTAGACCAATACTGAAGAGAGTGACTCATATCAATATCTACACCACACCGCCATTAAGTATATGAGAAAGACCCAACCCCACTTGATTAATAACTATAAAAATATTTGATTTTTAATAACAATATTATCTTACGTAAGTTTTACTATATAGCCGCTACTCAGTAAATTATAGAAATGAAGATCTAATTTAAGCTATTCTCTACATCTACTTATATAACCCCAAAACGTTTCACTTTACATATCATCAATACAGCATTAATATGTATAATTAATGAAAAGTAGTCATATCATGGCATTAACTATAATAATATTTCATTTCTAATGGTAATAATGTCATCAAACCACCTCAAGTTTTGTAGCTTTTAACAGGGGCGATTTCTCAGAGCATGCTATGCTTGCTGCGCAAGTCCAATATTTTCGTAGAATGTGTATTTCTCAAAATGGGATTACGCACATTAAAATTTATTTTGATTTTTGGAATATCGTATAGGCGTAATACCATCCGCAGGTTGCACACCTCAAGTATCGCAACGCTTGCTCGTTTCTCGGAGCTACAGGGAAGACGTAGAAATAGCGAGAATATGATGCGCGCGCAAGTGCCTTCCTCCTTAGTCCGTCCTAGGCGCACTATGTGTTGTTTGAAGCTCTGGTCCGAGAGCTACACCAATGACTATTTAATGTTACACAGAGCAGTATTGACAGCGGGAATGTGCTGTGATTTGCGAGTGCAATGTAATTGTATGAGCGGAATGCATATGTTAGCTGCTGCATGTATTATTAATTCTTAAACATTAATTTGAAGTATTGCAATGAGTTCGGAATTGTGTGTTATTGAAACATTATTAAATACATTTTCCCGAAGGACTATTCAAGAGAAGACAGACATTATAGAGAATATCTACTCAATACAACAATATGCATTGGTTGGCAGTGTCGAAAAAACTAAATAAACTGTTTTGTTGGACATGTTTGTTATATTATATCGAACTTCCATATCTCATAAGCGAATATGATCCATGCATGACTCATGATGATTTCATAATTATAAAATAAATTATTTATGTCGGTCTGATTATTTTTATTTATTATGAATTATTATATCCTCCCATCTTCCTCTATGAATAAAAGAGCAAGCCTAACTTTCGTGTCTAGCATTCGCCCCTGGATTTTAATATCCAATAAAAATTACACACCGCAGAATCAGACCTGTAAATTATTTAGTAAGTCCTAAAGATTTAATAACCAATTGAATTTGAGATTTGAATATGTCAGCAATCCTGCAGGTCATGGCCTTCGTGTAATAGCCTATTGTTTATTGTAGTGTCCGTTTTGTTTTATTCTGGAATGCAATTAGTTCTCAAAACTGACGAACTATGGATCTTGGAAAATAGGAAAATTATGTAGGAAAACTAACGCTTCACTGAAAGTTACTATTTTCCTGAAAATCCTTGGATGCCAAGCTTCAAAATGACGGGGTCATTCATTAAAATCCGTTCAGATATTTTTCCCGTAATTTCCATTATCAGTTCAAATTATATATATACTAGTGGCTTGTGCAGCAAATACTGCTGCAAACTAAGTTCGTTAGACGTTCAAATAAACATTTTTCAGATTTATTTTCAATGAAGAGTACTTGTCTTTTTGATAGTTATTTGCTTCCATAATAATGAAACATACTCCTTCTGAATGGATTTTTTTAGGCCAAATACTTTTTCTTGAACCTATCCAACTTCAGTTTTTGAGTTTCAACGCGAAAACGCAAGTATCAATATCAGGACGATAGCAGTAGCTATTTCAGGTCATTGTGGATTGTAGGCAAAAGTTAAAAAAATGTCAGGTTTGCTAAGCTTTCGAACAATAGCATTTTCGTATAGCTGCTGCATGTAGAACTTGAAATGTAGAGCGTAAAATCATTTTATCCTACTAAGAGATCTTGCTGAAATGATCTGGAGACTACAACATTTTCTAGGCCTCTTATTTTATCAGTAAGTAATACCTTTTGATCTTTCCTTAGGAACTGTAATTTTTGTGCTCTCTCGATCCAATACTGAAGACAATGACACATATCAATATCTACACTACACTGCCATTAAGTATATGAAGAAGACCCAACCCCACTGGGTTAATAAGTATAAAAATATTTGATTTTTAATAACAATATTATTATCTTACTTAAGTTTTGTAGTTATATATAGCAGTCACTCAGTAAATTATAGAAATGAAGATCTAAATTAAGATATTCTCTACATTTACTTACATAACCACAAAACGTTTCACTTTCATGTCATCAATATAGCATCAATATTATGTACAATTAATGAAGAATAGACACATCATGATATTAACTATAATAATATTTAATTTCTAATGGTAACAATGTCATCAAACCACCTCAAGTTTCGTAGATTTGAATATCCAATACACAGCTGTACTCAGAAAATTATACACTGCAGAATCAGTTTTTAATAACAAATTGAATTGAGCTCTAAATATGTCGGCAATCCTGCAGGTCATGGCCTTCGTGTAATAGCCTATTGTTTTTTGTAGTGTGTGTTTTGTTCTGAAATTCAATCAAGTCGGCCGTGATTCTATAATATTAGTTCTAAAAACTGACAACAGATGGATTTTGGAAAACAGGAAAATTATGTAGGAAAATTGACATTTCACTGAAAACTACTACTTTTCCGAAAAACTTTGGCTACCAGGCATGAAAATGAGGGGTCACTCATTAAAATACGTTCAGCCGTTTTCCCGTAATTTCCATTACCAGTTCAAATTAGATATGCATTAATTGGGAAAAGTGGCAGTTTTTTTGTGCATGTCGAGTGTAGTTAGTTAGGTGTTTAAGAAAAACTACAGCATCGATAGTCTGAAAGTAAGTCCAATAACGATTATTACCGACTATCGACTATCTGTGAAACGATTGTGGAGGGATTTCAGCAAATTCAAAGCAATTTCAACGTCCATTTTAAACCGCACAAATTATTCAGATACGAAGAGATGGTTAAGTGGCAAAAGTGGCGTAATGGGGAGTTAATAACGCCAACGTAAACGGATGCTTGAATAAAATTTACCCTATATTCGTCCCGCCTAGTGTGAACTAATAGAACGTACCGGGAATCGATACTTGATCCTCTCATATATGTAACCATCAACCATGTTAGAAACGATTCGGCTACAATGGTGTATTAATAGCAGCAGGAGAAATCGAAATACACGAATAAAACCTACTCCATTTTCGTCTCGTCTACCGCTAACTAATAGAATATTCTGGGAATCGTTTAGATCCCTTTAGATAAGTAACCATCAGCCAACAGTGATGTTATTAATAATAATAGGAGGAGAAACTGGAGCACGTCAATAAGACATAATCCATATTTGTTTCGTTTTCTGAAAGCTAATAGGATATTCCGAGAAGTGTAACTGATCTATCTCGGTGAGTAAGCATTAAAATACAGTTGGGCTATAACGACGTCATCAAGAATTAGAGAAAAATAATTGAAGTAATCTATTAAGCTCGCCCAGAGGCATCCAAAACGACACGCGAAAACCATAGTTTCGGTCTGTGATGGCTTTAATTTGGAAAATTACGAAATTTATTAAGTGATCCGTGATCCATTTCTTTTAAGGGGTTAGGTACGGCTTACAGAAGTAAAATTTTGGAAATATTCAACATTTTTTTCCTCCATTACTGTATCTTGTACAATAATAACAATTAGTATATGTAAAACACTGTCCTCCTGCTATATGAAAAAATATTTTTACGATTAAAAAAATTATTTACATTTTTTTTTTTCAAAATTCAATTTACTGTGCAGTGATGAAATTTTTCTTTATATTTACGAATTTCATATCTACAATATGATGCAAGATCACTTCCCTACTTTTGATAGATTGTCTGATAAAAAGATAAATTCATTATTAAAAATAGTCAAATATCAGTATTTTCTTCTAACACAAAATAAAAAGAATATTATTTATTAAGGAATGTAGTTGGAATACTTGGGTAAACATGAGTTTCAGCAATAAAATCAAAGAGAGAGAACACGAAAAAGTTAACAAGTTTATGAGTTATGAGGGAAACGCTTTATCACTGCACAGTAAACTACCACCATTTTAAATAATTTTTTTTAATCGTAAAAATATTTTTTTTTCATATAGCAGAACGACAGTTTTTTTACACATACCAATATTCATTATTGTACAAGATAAAGTAATGGATGAAAAAAAGTTGAATATTTCCAAAACTTTTACTGTTGTAAGTTGTACATAACTCTTTAAGGCAGATCCAAACATTTGAAGAGTCCACTGCAAGAATGATGGATGTCATTTGGAATACATTTTGCAGGAGAAGCAATTGAAAGTTTGAAATGCTTACCGCTCAAAGCTTAACTGTGATTTTCCGATCATTACTGGACAATGACTATCAGTGTTAATGCCATATAACTCTCTATGTACATTCTACATGTCTTAAGCTATACATTGACAGTCTTGGTTCATTTTCGACAAGAAAGTGACATCCATTATTCTTGCAGTGGACTCTTCATTTGTTTTAGCGCCTTAGGAAAACCATAGAAAACCACAAAGTAGGAAGACTTGACTTAATTTAGGAGACAAGCCAATTGGCTATAAAGTGACTCTTATAAAATATGACCCGATCGGTTAAAAAGGTACAATGCGGAGAAGAAAGGGTTGGTCTCCAATTATTATGAATAATGTCAGAGGGAACTGGAAAACTTGAGGAAAACGTCTTCCAATTTCTTTTGTCTAACGATAATTGATACAGTAAAATATTTAGAATGTTACAGAAATCGATACCTTGTCTGATTTGATCATAAACCATCAGCTGACTTTAAGAAAGTTAAATAATAATGACGGAATAAATAACATTAGAGGAAATTGATATACAGAGTGTCCCAAAATAATGTTTACACTCTTTAAACGTTTTTGCTTGTAACTTTCGGCTCATTCATTTCCGATCCAGGGTTTCTTATCTCAAATTGATACATGTGCCTTTCCCCATCACCCCTGAAAGTTTGTAACACTAGCCCAGAAACACCCTGTATATTGTATATACTTGAGTAGTATTATCGATCTAATTGTATTTTCTGTAATATGTAGCGCTAATATTTTCTACAGAGCTATTTTCGCAGTGTTAGTGCGTTTATATGATCAAAAAGCAGCTGGATAGACCATTTTAATTTAGTAGCAATCCCACGTACAGTTGTCATGCTCCATTATTATTACTATATGTACTGAAGCTAGGTTATACCTTTCGTAGCGTCCTGGCGTAAGCAAACTCCAGGATATACTAATCGATAACTTACCTAACTTGTTTGGGAACGAAAATGCGTTGCTTGTATATATATACAAGGTTAGATAAACTACACTGTATAAAACCCTACACGCTGAAATATCCTGGCAGGAAGTTCGACAGCATTCTGTGCTTGTGGTTAAAATGTGAACAGGATGAAGAGTATAAGAAAATATTAATTCGTTGCAAGCAGAAACAAACCTCTCGGAGAGCTCTAAATCTCTTAAAAGCTGCAAATGTACTCTGCGAGATGCGAAAGCAGATTACTGAGAAAGTTTATGCCTGTACCTCATAAAGAGCAGTTGTAAGAACAAATACCCAGCAAAAGAAGGAGGCTTTTATGACCTCTCACACTCGTAACTGGGTTTATGACTCGACAGTTTTGAAATGTCTTTGTTCTTTCGTCACGTAAACTTTCAAAAGGCGCAATTTATGACAGATGATAATGTGAAAGGTGTCCTTTAGGCTTTCCTTCTTGCCTCTGCAATAATTCTACATAATTTAACGTCATTATTATGGCCATTGCAGCCGAAAACGGGGAGACTACTGTACCGCACTATCTTCCCCGGAATATAGACTGTTGTTGACTCACTTTACTAGTTTTTATATAAATTCATTCAACGCCTTTCTCGAGAAATGTATGCGCCTTTGTTGGTATACAAGCATACAATAGACATAATTATTTGGAAATAAAACTTCACATCATCACTATTAAAAAATTATTTCATTCTATTGTCTTTCCCTCCGTCAGCGTTTGTGAACGAGTCATACTTAAGAGGCTACACATACTTTCCACCTTTAAAATTTTAAATGCTTCATAAACCACAGTTTGTTGACAGTCAACTTATTAAAATATTTTAGTTGCAGATTTAGTAGTAAAGAGGAAATGAAGTGCTTGTTTTAAGGAAGCCAACATATTTATACAGAGAAAATTTCTTCTCCTCCACCTCTTGACGAGATAACCTTCTTCATTACGAGAAAACCGAATTATTAACACAGAAAATTTTCTCTTTTTTATAGGAATAAGAGTATCCCCCTCCTCCGAAGGACGTTAGCTGCTTCTTTCAAGAGGAGAACACATAAACAAATAATCTTCCATTCGTCCAAGGAAATTGATACATTCTTCAACTTCATCATCATTATCACCATCTATCATCTGCACCGAACTTTTCTCCCGTTCACCACTCCTTCCAGTGCATCCTTCAGTAGGCAATTTCTTCTCATCCAGTGACCAACCAATTCCTTCTCCCCTTTCTGATCAGTTTCAGTATCATTCTTTTTTCACCCACTCTTTCCAACACAATTTCATTTCTTACTCTGTCTGTCCACTTCTCCATTCTTCTCCATATCCACATTTCAAATGCTTCTATTCGTTTCTCTTCATTTCGTCGTAATGTCCATGTTTCTGCCCTATACAATGACACATTCCACACAAAGCATTTCACTAGTCTCTTTCTCAGTTCTTTTTCCAGAGGTCCGCAGAAGTTGCTCCTTTTTCTATAAAAAGCTTCCTTTTGACTTCCTGACTGCAGCCCAAGTTACTGCTTATAGTACACCCCAAGTATTTGAAGCTGTCCATTTGCTCTTCTGCCTCATTTAGAATTCCCTACTTTATGTTCTTTACTTTTCTTCTTATGACCATGCTCTTCGTCATGTTGGCATTTATCTGCATTCCATACTGCTCACAGCTATCATTTACCTCCAGCAGCATATTCTTTAGTATCATTTCCTCTTCTGCTAACAACGCTATATCATCAATAAATCTTACACAATTTATTCTTCTTCTTCCTCCTAGTGCAGTGCAAAGTATTTGATGGCAGTGCAAAGTATTTGAACAGTGAAATGTTTTTGAAGTGTTAGTGAAATCAGGATAGAATCAGTGAAATGTGTCGTAGTTCCAGTGCAGTGAGTGAGTTGACAGCGAAATGTTAGTCTAAGCTGTTTTAAAAAAGGAGTTCGCTATTCATGTATAACAGTCTTCAATGTACTGCCTAATTATCTTAAAGATTTGAAGAACAACGAGAAAAGGTTCAGAAAAGAATTAACCAAATTTCTACATACTCATACCTTCTACACAATTGATGAATTGTTTATGCTTGTGAATTGAATTATTCTACTTAAATAACATGTATAATTTTATATAGCTCAACTAAAATATGTTTTTATATTGACTTAATCTGTTTACTATGTATTGTATTTTTTGTTTAGCATAACTGATGAATTGTATGTACTGTAAATTGAATAGTATACTGTATAGGTCAACTGATGAATTGTTTAAGCTTATAAATTGAATTAATCTACTTCATATGAATTGTATAGCTTAACGAAAATAAGTTTGTAAATGGAACTAATTTGATTGTATATGTTTGTATAGTTTGGCTGATGAATTGTATATGTTCTTAAAATGATTACTAGTCTGTGTAGCTCTACTGATGAATTGTATATAGACCTACTGTAAATTGAATGGTAATATGTATAGCTCAACTGATGAATTGTTTATGATTATAAATTGAATTAATCTACTTGATATTAATTGCACAAATTTGTATAGCTTAATGAAAGTATGCTACTTTGTATTGTATATATTTGTATAGTTTTGGCCGATGAATTGTATATGCTTTAAATTGAATAGTAATCTATATAGCTCTACTGATAAATTGTTTGTGTTTGTAATTTGAAGTAGTTTGCATGATACGTATTATCAATTTCTGTATATCACAACTGGTTGAATTGTTTATGCCTTAAATTTAATTAAATTGTTTTGTATTATAATATAGCTCAACTTACGAATGATCGTTTGCGTTTGTAAATTTAATAATCTGATTGGCTATGTATTGTATACTTTTAGTAGAGCCATCGATGTAGCTCAGTCGGCAGACTCGCTGGGCTGCTGATCCGGAGCTGCGTTCGGGCTTGGGTTGGATCCCCCTTTGGACTTTGGTTTCTTCGGAGGTTTTCCCCAGCCGTGGGACTGAAGCCGGATGGTCTATGGCGAGTCCTTGGCATCAACCCCTTTGATTTGATTACCCACTTTGATTTGATTACTTGGTTGGGATTTTCCGAGGTTTCCCCCACCGAAAAGGCAAATGCCGGGTAATATTTTGGCGAATCCTCGGACCTCATCTCAACTCACTACATCTCGCCAAAATGTAAAAAAATGTAAAAAAATTGTACAAAATTGTAGAAAATTACTAAATTGTAAAACTATAAAAATTAGTAAAAATTGTAATTGTAATATTGTAAAATGTTGACATGTTCCACATCTTAAAGCTTCATTGCTCATGTAAGATCTATGGAATAAAATAAATGAATGAATGAAAGGTACTTGTGCAGATATGAATATATCGTACTCGTGGGGTTTAGTTCGAACTTAGATTTAAGATACAAATAAGATTTATTTTAAATGTTATTTTAAGGGATCGTGCTTAATTTAATTTAGGATATTCCCTGTTATTATTATTATTATTATTATTATTATTATTATTATTATTATTAATTATTGTTTGTATTAATTATTGGTATTATTATTAAGTGTATTTTTAATTAATAAGTTTATTATTGTCATTATTGAGTGTAATTACATGATGAAAGAGAGATGGAACGGAGAAAAATTCTCTCCGGCGCCGGGATTTGAACCCGGGTTTTCAGCTCTACGTGCTGATGCTTTATCCACTAAGCCACGCCGGATACAATCCCGACGCCGTTCAGAATCGTCTCAGATTAAGCTCCATCTCTTGGGTTCCCTCTAGTGGCCGCCCTCTGCACTATGTCATAGATGTCTATGAACGCAGGACCGAAGTCCATACATGTGTAGAGGTGCACTCAGATGAGTGACTGATTGGCCGGGATCCGACGGTATGGGCGCCGTCTTAAATCACAAAGTGATTTATTACGCATATCATATATATTTTGATGTACCGAAGTACATATGATATTTCCATGCAGATATTCTGCGTCATCACATGATGAAAGAGAGATGGAACGGAGAAAAATTCTCTCCGGCGCCGGGATTTGAACCCGGGTTTTCAGCTCTACGTGCTGATGCTTTATCCACTAAGCCACGCCGGATACAATCCCGACGCCGTTCAGAATCGTCTCAGATTAAGCTCCATCTCTTGGGTTCCCTCTAGTGGCCGCCCTCTGCACTATGTCATAGATGTCTATGAACGCAGGACCGAAGTCCATACATGTGTAGAGGTGCACTCAGATGAGTGACTGATTGGCCGGGATCCGACGGTATGGGCGCCGTCTTAAATCACAAAGTGATTTATTACGCATATCATATATATTTTGATGTACCGAAGTACATATGATATTTCCATGCAGATATTCTGCGTCATCACATGATGAAAGAGAGATGGAACGGAGAAAAATTCTCTCCGGCGCCGGGATTTGAACCCGGGTTTTCAGCTCTACGTGCTGATGCTTTATCCACTAAGCCACGCCGGATACAATCCCGACGCCGTTCAGAATCGTCTCAGATTAAGCTCCATCTCTTGGGTTCCCTCTAGTGGCCGCCCTCTGCACTATGTCATAGATGTCTATGAACGCAGGACCGAAGTCCATACATGTGTAGAGGTGCACTCAGATGAGTGACTGATTGGCCGGGATCCGACGGTATGGGCGCCGTCTTAAATCACAAAGTGATTTATTACGCATATCATATATATTTTGATGTACCGAAGTACATATGATATTTCCATGCAGATATTCTGCGTCATCACATGATGAAAGAGAGATGGAACGGAGAAAAATTCTCTCCGGCGCCGGGATTTGAACCCGGGTTTTCAGCTCTACGTGCTGATGCTTTATCCACTAAGCCACGCCGGATACAATCCCGACGCCGTTCAGAATCGTCTCAGATTAAGCTCCATCTCTTGGGTTCCCTCTAGTGGCCGCCCTCTGCACTACGTCATAGATGTCTATGAACGCAGGACCGAAGTCCATACATGTGTAGAGGTGCACTCAGATGAGTGACTGATTGGCCGGGATCCGACGGTATGGGCGCCGTCTTAAATCACAAAGTGATTTATTACGCATATCATATATATTTTGATGTACCGAAGTACATATGATATTTCCATGCAGATATTCTGCGTCATCACATGATGAAAGAGAGATGGAACGGAGAAAAATTCTCTGAGACGATTCTGAACGGCGTCGGGATTGTATCCGGCGTGGCTTAGTGGATAAAGCATCAGCACGTAGAGCTGAAAACCCGGGTTCAAATCCCGGCGCCGGAGAGAATTTTTCTCCGTTCCATCTCTCTTTCATCGTATGATGACGCAGAATATCTGCATGGAAATATCATATGTACTTTGGTACATCAAAATATATATGAGTGTAATTAGTTACCACTGCCACCGGGTATATACCCATTGCAGTGTGAATAAATACGTACATATTATCACTCCTCCCATGTTCTGAAAACAGTTCTTCACTAAATCCTCCAAGCAGATATTGAACAGAGTAGATGATAAAGGGCATCCTTGTCGTACTCCTCTACCTATTTCACTTCCTTCTGACATTTCTTTTCCTATCCAGACTTTGACTCGCTGTTTCATATAAAGGTTAATGAACAGCCTCCTGTCTTTCCAATCCACACCAATTTTCTTTAGGATCCCCATCAGTTTATTCCAATCCACTCTGTCAAACGCCTTATCTAGGTCCATAAATACTATAGGCCTATACACTTCCTATAAGCTGATTTCGCATAAAAACTGACTTACTAAAATAAAGAAAGTTTCTTCTTTTCCTTATTATAAAATTTACGCCATAGAAAAAGTAAACTGCATGTTTCTAAGGAAACCTGCATATTAACACAGAGGAAATAGTTTTTTAATCTATGCAAGCAGCGGAGCCACGTGTCACGAGCCTTATGATAATCTGAAACGTGTGTGCGGAGGAAGTGCGAAGCCCCACGACTTACCGGGGATGCAGCGAGGCAATTTGTCGCAAATTCAATCCAACAAATCGATACTCATATCTGTCAACGCGGGATTGAAAAGGTGGAGTCGTTTCCTGCAGTCTAAGTGCTAAGCGTGCCGGCAGAGGGCAAGAGTGTTTGCCGACGCGTAATTCCATTACTTAACAAGGCCGGCTCACTGCACTTGAAGCGTGTTTATTTTTGTAATGGGAGAGATGTGACCTGTGACTTGCTGTGTCCAATCTGCACTTTGTTAAATGGAAGAAGGTGCAATTTGATGGCAGAGCATATGGTTTTCTGGTGGCCTTAACTTCACCAGAATAAATAAATAAATAAATAAATAAATAAATAAATAAATAAATAAATAAATAAATAAATAAATAATTAAATAAATAAATAAGTAAATAATTAAATAAATAAATAAATAAATAAGTAAATAATTAAATAAATAAATAAATAATTAAATAAATAAGTAAATAAGTAAGTAAATAAATAAATAAATAATAAAATAAATAAATAATTAAATAAATAAATAAGTAAATAAATAAATAAATAATTAAATAAATAAATAAATAAGTAAATAATTAAATAAATAAGTAAATAAGTAAATAAATAAATAATTAAATAAATAAATAAGTAAATAAGTAAATAAATAAATAAGTAAAAAATAAATAAGTAAGTTTATAAATAAGTAAATAAATACATAAATAAATAAATAAATAAATTAATTAATTAATTAATTAATTAATAAATAAATAAATAAGTAAATAAATAAATAAATAAGTAAATAAATAAGTAAGTAAATAAATAAATAAGTAAGTAAATAAGTAAATAAAAATAAATAAATAAGTTTATAATAAGTAAATAACTAAGTAAACAAATAAATAAGTAAATAAATTAATAAATTAACCAATAAATGAATGAATAAATAAATAAGTAAGTAAGTAAATCAGTAAATAAATACGTAAATAAATAAATAACAGAATGAATGAATAAATAAATAAATAAATAAATAAATAAATAAATGAAAAACAAATATATATATATATATATATATATATAACTGAATGAATGAACAAATGAATGAATGAATCAACGAATTAATGAATGAATAAATTAATTAATTACAAACAAACAAATAAAGACATAAATAAATAACTAAATGAATGAATGAATAAATCAATCAACGAATAAATGAATCAATCAACGAATGAATTAATGAATAAATAAATAAATAAGTAAATAAATGAATGACTGAATGAATTAATGAATGAATGAATAAATGAATGAATGAACTAATGAATGGAGGCCGAGACGTAGATGGGAGGATAATATTAAAATGGATTTGAGGGAGGTGGGATATGATGATAGAGACTGGATTAATCTTGCACAGGATAGGGACCGCTGGCGGGCTTATGTGAGGGCGGCAATGAACCTTCGGGTTCCTTAAAAGCCATTTGTAAGTAAGTAAGTAATGAACTAATGAATAAACGAATGAATGAATCAAAAAACGAATAAATAAATGTAAATAAATAAATAAATAAGTAAATTAATAAATAAATATTACTTAAACGGTTCAGTAATAACCTTAATATTTGTGCCGTTTTTAAGGTGTTGCATAATATTTTCTTTATCGGAAATACTCAGACGTGAACGTGTTTGTGACAAGATACCTTGCCGGTATGCGGGGGCTGGAATCCTCGTCACAACAGACCACGTTGTGCTGTATTGTTGCTTTCGTTAGACTCAAACGCATTCTACTAAATCGAGGGAGCTGTGTATATCTTAATTCCTTTTGTCTGAAACCTGTTTACATAATTTTCCATTTTAAATTTTATTGTGAAGCCATTCTGTGTCACAAAATGTTTGGTCAGACTAATCAATAATAAATAATAAGTTTATGAAGAAAGCCTGAAATGCCTAAGTTCGAGTGGCCAAAGTATTCAGAAGAAGAAGAAGAAAAAGAAGAAGAAGAAGCAGAAGAAGGAGAATGCCGTCAGACAGAACACACCCTTAGATGAGGCTGCTATTGTCTCTGTAATGAAGTGTTCCTTGAGGCAGCGGGATATTCTGCAGGAAGTAACAATTCGTTTCGTGGTGGGGGAAAATATCGGACTTTTAAATGGATGCTGGGAAATGGCACACTGGGACCTCGCCGTAATATTACTCATGAATAAGTAATGACACAAAGAAGGACCTCTTTCGTGGCTGATTCCATCGCATTCCGACAGACAGTTCATTAAAGAAGACCGACCCACATCATACTATGAGAACTTTTCTCTTCTCACAAAGCTAACACTAAATCCAATTGAAGATAACTTCAATTTAAAGACTCATATCCCTTTATTGTAGTTGTAAGAAAGTGTAAAGAGATATTATTGGGATGCAGCAAAAGGCGATTGTGGAATCTGCGCAATAATAAGGGACGATTGTATAAACCATTTAATCTTAGATCAGAGGTTAAATTGATCCTTGTTTCACCTGAACTTGGAATTTTGTGCTGTATAAAGTCTAATCTGAGATTAATTTGTCTCAAACTAAAGTCAACTTTGACTGAAGAAAGTTCTCCGATTAAGTTAGATGATCCAAGTTCAGTTATTTCTTTTCTGTTTGAAATATACGAGTGACAGATTGTGCAAATAAAATATCCATTATTATTAATATTAATAGATATGTTAGGTACATTTATATATATTTCTTTCAATTTCTTGCCTTAATATACAAACATTCTTACATTTTATAAGGCTCTATCGTGTTCAGCCGTATCAAATAACATAACCTATAATTATATTATGTTTATAACAACCATTAATTATTAAATGTTCAATTAACTGTATTACTAAACGAAAATTGTCGTTTTATAAAGCTTTATTATGTTTAGCAGTATCAAACACCATAACATGATAACTCTGAGAACAGTCAAACTTCTTCTTATTGTCCGCCATTATTTACATTGCACAAAAAACCAGTGTCTCCAACAGAGTGTACGGAAAGTCGCCAAAAAGTAGTTGTAAAGTCGCTAGATTTCTCATTATCAACAAAGAAAGATTAAATTTTGTCACTATGGGGTGCTAAAAAGGTCACTAAATCCCTATTTAAGCAATATAAAAGTTAAAAGAAATTGTTGTTGAAAAAGAGTTAAAGTCGCTAGATTGGCAACACTGAACAAACCTGTCCGCGCATCACGTATTTCACCTGTTTATGCGATGTTGCCAAATCCTTTTCACGTGAACTTAGATTGCATTTGAACCAAGGTAATTTGATCGCAGAAAAGTTTTATACAATAGAAGAAGTGTCTGAAGTCGGTTCACTTTTCGATCTTCGATCAAAGTGATCTTTAGTCAGGGAGTTTTATACAATTGGGCCTAAGAGTTTTAAACATAACTGACACAGAAAAAGTGGTTTTGGCTTTGCCTTTCATCTGTTCGCTTGCGTACAGGGATTGGTGGATATTATTCCTAATCATTAGTCCAACTGTGAGTCAATGCATCCTGGAAGATTATTTTAATAAACTGTAAAATAATCCTATTATAATATTATACAGGGTGATTCACGAAGATTGTGCAATACTCTAGGACAGGCCTGCACAAGGTTTGCGCTCTCCGAGCCGGCTCACAGCTCATGAGCGGAATGCAGATATTAGCTGCGCTCTGTATAAGGGTGGACTGGAAGAAGGGGTGATCTCGTACAAAATATACACAAAAGAAAGTACTATTACTAGTGTTTATGAAATGAATTCCCGTTCAATGTTTGCAAAAACTATCTTGGACTATTATTAATTAATAAAGAAATATTTATTTTACAGAAATAATAGAAATTCTATAGCTACTTAAATGTACAATATCATTTTGTTATATTTTTATTTATCAGTACATCAAAACGATGTTTTATGACGTTGGCAGCTGAAAGGAACAGTAGCCTACTGATCGTAATGAAACATCAGTTACAGATGTTCGATGCCTGCCTTTATTAAAGTTGATTATAGAAAACAGTTGCTCACAAAATATAAATTTTGGGCCAAACATAGCAATCATTTTCACAGCCAGCCTGTGTAGTGGTGCATATTATTGCTAATGTTTAGTCTTGTAAAACTCAACCAGGCTAGTAGTATTATTCAAACGATCTTTAACCCTTAGGTCACATTGAAGATCAATAAGTTCGAGCTGTAAATCGTTAAATGTTAAATGTTATGTTCCGTCTTTTAGATTCCTCCATACTGTACTGTAGCAGTAGGTAAGCAACGTGAAACAGTTACTGAGAATAGGCCTACACACTGCACTCCACTAGATAACTGAGTGGTCGTTTCCCTCTCCTCTACCTATAGCAAGTCTATGTCATTCTGACGTATCTTCCTCTCCGTTTCGGCGAGCGGTAAACACGGCTCGCGCGCGCTCGTTGAGCGCTATTTGTGCAGGTATGCTCTAGGATGTGATTTTTGACTTCATTCTGATGGAAAAAGTTCATATATAGGCCTACATGTGTCCGATTTTGAATAGTTTCGCGTAAAATCACGTTTCTTTCTTCCGTAACACTCATTCTTGTGAACTTATCTCTCTCTGGACGTCTGGAGCTGTGTGTGTTACAGTGCAATTGATAGCAGCGATGCAAAATCTCGTGATATCTGGGTCACGGTTAGAGATAACTCAGCACCGGTACAACGTATCTACCTAGGATCCCAACAAGGGAAGTTAGGAAATGCAGCGAGCACATTTCACACTCGGGTGGCTACGTGTATTGCTGCAGAAGGTGGGGGTCTTTGAAAACCGGCTTTTATACAGATTTTTCAGGTGAGTAATAACGTGAATATTCTTTAATGAATGTATAATACACTCAATACCATTGCTGTAAATAATTTAAATGCCTAAACCTTCATAATATCCACGTTTATGTTTAACATTCAGAGGGCGTAACTCACTGAATTAAAAAAAAAAAATGACGTATATTTATATGAACTTTTTTTCATCAGAATGATGCCAGAAATCACGTCATAGAGCAGTGTTTCTCAAACTATGGTCCGCGGATCACCTGTGATCCTCGAGGTCTGCCCTTGTGGTCCTTCAAAAAAAGACAGAAGCAAAAATAAAATTCAATCGAATTGCATATCACACTATAGCTGAAAATCTCAGAGTTTGTAAATGACACATGGCAATCGCATTTCACTTTTTCTCCCAGTACTGACATTTTATGAAATTTATTTACCCTATCCATATATCGCCTTCCCACTATACTCTCAGCAACAAAAGAGGGATTTAAAGCACTATGAACGTGGTGTTTCTCGCCATCTTTTCCCTGCACATCTGGCGCCGTGTCTGTTACCCAGCCAGGGACCACCCGAATTCATGACAGGACCAAAGTACCGAACCTTTTCATGTATTTATGACTTTCTTAATAGTTTTGCTGACACCCAGTCTGCACATTCAAATGGTCACGTACTGTATGTCGTACACCAATAATAGAATATGCAAAATTGCATCTTTACTTTTTGAAAAACGGGCATGTTTCTGAATTATTTTTTTTTTATTTCTGTTTTTGCAAATGACGATATAAGAAATTTTCTTCTATTAACATTAACTTAATTAGTTAATACTAATATAAAATTAATTGAATTGAATTAATTTTAATTAATTATTAACACCTCGAACAACTGGAATACATCTACGTGATGAATTGCGAAAGAGATCGTTTGACTCCTGGTGTCAGTTGCCTCATAAGGGGAAAGGTGTAGTCATCTATGAAGAATATCCAAGAGCCAATTCATGGGTCAGCACCAAAAGGAATTTGTCGTCTTCGGAATATATTAATGCAATCAAGATGTGCTGCAACCTTACTGCAGTGCGCTCCGTTCCTGGCAGAGCTTTCAGCACGACCAGTTGCCGTCAACCTGGCTGCAACGAGACAGAAACTCTTGGCCACGTGTTGGGCTTTTGTCGGAAAGGAGAGTTATTGCGTAACAACAGGCATCATAGAGTCCGTGGAGCAATCGCCTGTCTTCTTCGGAACAACGGTTGGGAAGTTCATGAAGACGGCCACTGCATTTCTGAAGACGACTCTCACAGAAGAGCGGATATAATAGCAATAAACAGGCAACAACAAAAGGCTATTATCATAGATCCAACTATACGCATGGAGAGGGATCTAAACCAAGCTCATCAGGTTGATCAGGAAAAGAGGACCATTTATGAACCTTGTATTCCCTACCTTAGTGCCAAGTATAACATCCCTCTCTTCAATTGGTCAGTGACAGGTTTATTTTTTGGTGCTCGGAGTTCTTTACCAAAATTTACATATCATTTTTTAAATCAATTATCAATATCATCTTTTGATATTCAAAAAATCATCTCGCAAATTCTCAAAGATTCCCTGCAGATTATACAATTTCATTTATACCACTCAGAAGGCCTTAATAAAGATATGCTAATTTTAAATAAAATCTTTTTTTTATCAGTATATTTTATAGTCATCTTCTAAGATTTTATTTTACAATTGATAATCAATGGTGCTTAATTATTACTCTTTATTTTTATAACACTATTCATATTTAATTAATTGTATTTGTTTGCTATTCATTTCCGGATCCTCGTGGTCATCCTTAATTAAGGCCGGATGAGTTTCTCTCTCTCAATATATATATATATATATATATATATATATATATATATATATATATATATATATTGAAATGTAAGTATGCTTGTATTAAAATATGCTACATAAATGATACATTTTCTTTCGATGGGAACAAGAGTAAGGTGGTCCGCGGAACAGTTCTGACTTAAAAAAGTGGTCCCCCACTTCAGAAAAATTTGAGAAACGCTATCCTAGGATATTGCACAATTTTCATAAATCATCCTGTATATCTTAAGGCGACGAATTATTGAGTTTTGGTCAATTTTGCAGACATATTGAGAACAAGTCTGTGCATTACATGCTAACTCCTTCACACCTCGATGCTGTATCTGAATAGATAAAATTGCACCAAGCAGTGAATCACATGGGTAAGTGTAAATTTTTATCAAGTGATATACAGAGTGTTTCAAAAATACGGGGCATAATTTCAGGTATGTATTTCCCACATGTAGACAATCAAAATAGTTCATTACAACATGTGTTCGGCAATGTTTCATTTCCGAGTTATGGCCTTCACAACATTGAAATTCACCGGAACGTTTTTCTTTCCGCAGGTCGTTGCCGTCAAAGGACACATTAAGAGGGTACTCTGACAGTTCATTCCGAGGCGAAGGTTACATTCAGTGTTGTGTAGGCGTTAGACTGTGCGACATGTATTCAAATCAAGAGCTGGCAGAGATACACTTCATGTACGGTAAGGCGGACGGCAATGCTGCGCTGGCTCGTCGTTTGTACCAGGAGAGGTACCCACAGCGACAATGTCCAGATCGGAAGACATTTGTACGTCTCCATTACCGTCTGTGCGAGTATGGAAAATTTAACTCTCCTGGTTTGGGAAGGGGACGACCAAGATCTACAACTCCAGAAGTACAGGAGGAGATTCAGGAGGCTGTGAACATGACTCCTTCTATCAGCACACGAAGGGTAGCGTTGCAAGTCAATGTTCCTCATACGACTGTCTGGAGACTGTTGAAAGAGTATCAATTGTATCCTTATCATTTGCAATGTGTACAGGCCCTGTCACCAGCAGATTACCCTGCACGAGTTAGGTTCTGTCAGTGGTTCTTGCAGCAGTGTGGTGTAAATCCGAACTTTCCTACCTTAGTATTATTTACAGATGAAGCACAGTTCACACGAGATGGCATAACAAATTTCCACAATCAGCATGTATGGGCGTATGAAAACACACGTGCAACTGTTCCATCTCATCACCAGGTGCGGTTCTCCCTCAACATGTGGGCCGGTATCATTGGTGATCGATTAGTTGGACCCCATGTACTTGTAAACAGACTTACGGGACAGGCGTACACAAACTTCCTGGAAAACACCATACCGGTACCTCATGTTTTAGAAGACACTCCACTGATCAATCGTCAACATATTCACTTCTTGCATGATGGCGCTCCTGCACATTTCAGCCGTACGGCTTGCCGGTACTTGGATCGAAAGTTTCCTGATCGATGGATAGGTAAAGGTGACCCAATTGCTTGGCCTCCACGCTCACCTGATCTGAACCCTCTCGATTTCTACTTGTGGGGCCATTTAAAATCATTGGTTTATTTGTCTCCGGTGCCTGATTTGGAATCCCTTCGGAATCGAATTGTGGCATTTTCTGAGGACAGACGCAATACTCCTGGAGTTTGGGATCGTGTTCGCAGGTCAATGAGACATCGTTGTGAGGTCTGTATTCAAGCAGGAGGTGGACATTTTGAGCATCTTGTGTAATGACAACGACCTGCGGAAAGAAAAACGTTCCGGTGAATTTCAATGTTGTGAAGGCCATAACTCGGAAATGAAGCATTTCCGGACACATGTTGTAATGAACTATTTTGATTGTCTGCATGTGGGAAATACATACCTGAAATTATGCCCCGTATTTTTGAAACACCCTGTATGGAGTTTAAGTGTAGGTTTATTACACCGACGTTGTGCCACTTTGCTTCTAATCTAGATTAATCTGGAGACACGCTACGTGTTCTAACAGCCAATGCGTAGCTCTATGCTTCCGCAATACAATGCACGTAACAGAGGTCATAATGGCTAACTCTAGTTTCCATGAAAAAGCATTATTGATTGATTGGACAGCTAATGTGTTGGACATTGTGGTATGCAAGATATGGTAATTTATGTAAACATAACAAGCTGTCAGGGGGGTTGGCACAGGGAAAAACAGATGATTAATTTTAATGGAAGTGACATTTCAAATTAAATATATACCTTTTAGTGTTGTTTTAAGAATTAAAACTTGGCATAAATTCATTGATGTATAGACCTAAAGCTTTTTTAATTATTATCCAATTTAATAAACCCTATTTCACCCTGAGGTAGGCTATATTAGGGTTATAGTTCGCATCAAAATACATATTTTATAACCAATAAACAATAGTAAAGTGATAACATAAAATAGTGGTCACAGGTACAATTTACATGAATTATGTAGAAGAATGCACCTTAATGAAAGAATGGATCATGTTAAAGATTAATGAAATGTTTGAGGAATAATCAATGCAAAAGATATACAAGAATGTCTAACCGTTTGAGAGTAAATCACGATCTTAAAAAGATAATCAATAGTAGATTAATAAAACAAAGTTTCACTTCCACTTTCAAATTAATACTTAATTCACGAACAATGAAACAGTTAAGAGTAATAAAGGGATATTACAAGCAATGATTTACGGTTACAAGTTACATACATGATTCAGGAACAATTACAATAATTAAAATATAACACAAGTAATGACTTACAACTAACGAATAACGAAATTCTTGAAGGGCAATATATAATGGAAGGGGCAATACAAAACATTTAAAAACATATGTAAACAGTACAGTAAAGGAATAGTAGAAAAAATGACTTAAGATTACAAATTAAACACATTCTTTTTAAAGCAATAGGTAACAACAAAGAGATACTAATAACAATACAGTGACTGTAGTTACAGATTAAACACATTATTTTAAAGTTACAGGAGTGCTATGTAGTCCAGTGTCTCATGGAAAGTAAATTTAAGCGTATGAGGTAGTATGTATTACTTTCGTTACACAACTTTGATGAGAATGCAACGTGCTTTAAAAAAACTCACTTCTAAAATTCTCACTGAAAATCACGTTTTCTGAGTTTTCACAATGCCATATTTCTGTTCGAGTAGAACGACTTCTCTGAAATCACAGTTTCTGAAAATATTAGTGGCGTAATTCGATTCCCCCAAACTTAAAACAAGAAAATGTTGAGTTTTTCTAGGCGCGGAAAAAGTGAAACCTTTAAATTATTATCGAGTGTTATTTCAAATTTGAACATAATTAATAAATATTAAAATTAATAGATAATAAAGTAAGTTAATAAATAAACAGTATATAATTTAAAGTGGAATTCGGTTTTCGAAGATCATATCAATCACTTCATCGGTGAATCAAAATAAATTTTGAGGTTAGATCTCATGAATCATAAGGTGTTTAGTCAACCAATAAATTTCAAGTTGCGAGATAAAATACATTTCAATATAACTCAAAATTTTCTCGGGCTTCCAGCCAGGTCATAAGTTGGTGATCCACCGACGTTTCGAGGATGTTCTTCAAGCAATTGCTGAAATTCAAATATAATTAAATACAGAAAAAAACAATTAAAATTACAAATACACGCAATAAACCATATCCCCCCAATTTTAATAATACACCAGCCAAAATCATTGAACCTGAAAGTGGAGCTTCATAGACGTCACGACAAAGTGAAGAGAAGCGAATAGAAGCATTTGAAATGTAAATATGGAGAAGAATGGAACGTGTGAAGTGGACAGACAGAATAAGAAATGAAGATGTGCTGAAAAGAGTGGGTGAAGAAAGAATGATGCTGAAACTGATCAGAAAGAGGAAATGGAATTGGCTGGGTCACTGGCTGAGAAGAAACTGCCTACAGAAGGATGCACTGGAAGGAATGGTGAACAGGAGAAGAGTTCGGGGCAGAAGAAGATATCAGATGATAGACGACTTTAAGATATATATGCGGAGACTAAAAGGAAGGCAGAAAATAGGAAAGATTGGAGAAAGCTGGGATTACAGTGAAAGACCTGCTCTTGGGCAGAACACTGAATGGATGGATGGATGGATGGATGGATGGATGGATGTACATTGTGATTTATCTACTTTTGTAATATTCGGTAAAAATTAGATCATATTTTTTTTAGAAGATATCTTACGTGTATCCCACTACAGTCTGCAGCAACTTTGTTTCGAACGCTTCTTCTTTTCTTTAGTGGTAATATGAGGCGCATCCAGAAAGTAAGTTTCCCGATTTTTCCCCTTGAAAGTAAACGTAATTAGCCGTGTCAATTGCGCATGCGTAACAGATCTATGACTTATCAATCATATGCCAGCCGGACAGGTCCCGCCTGGTGCCAGTAGCGTGGCAGCAGCGGTCCGAAATGGAAGCTCTTATTCCTTCTCCCGCCGACTGCGAGGTTCGGTCGTGATAAAGTTCTTTAATGCACAAAGCATTGCGCCAATTGAAATTCATCGGCAGCTCTGTCAGGTCTATGGGCCGAACATCATGAGTAAGCAGATGGTGCGTCGCTGGTGTAGGCAGTTTTCCGAAGGTCGTCAAAGTGTCCATGATGAAGAGCGCAGTGGGCGACCGTCCCTCATCAATGATGATCGTGTTGAGCTGGTGCGGCAGTGCATCATGGAGAACCGTCGCTTCACGTTTACGGAGTTGAGCAGCCATTTTCCGCAGATATCGCGATCCTTTTTGCATGAGATTGTCACTAAGCACCTGCTGTTCAAAAAAGTGTGCGCCAGGTGGGTGCCGAAAAACCTGACACCCGAACACAAAATGCAACGTTTAGGAGCAACACTGACATTTTTGCAACGGTATCACGATGACGGCAACGAGTTCCTCGACAGGATCGTCACGGGCGATGAGACTTGGATTTCGCACTTCACCCCGGAAACCAAGCAGCAGTCAATGCATTGGCGGCATAGTGGATCTCCGGTCAGGACGAAATTCAAACAGACGCCGTCGGTACGGAAAGTGATGTGCACGGTGTTCTGGGACAGGAAGGGCATTCTGCTCATTGACTTCCTTCCAAGAGGTGAAACAGTGAACGCTGACCGTTACTGTGAAACACTGCGAAAATTGCGACGTGCCATTCAAAATAAGAGGCGTGGAATGCGTACTGCAGGTGTTGTGCTCCTCCATGACAACGTTTGTCCACATAGGACTCGGCGCACAGCAGCTGTTTTGACGGAATTTGGCTGGGAGTTGTTTGATCATCCACCCTACAGTCCTGATCTTGCTCCCAGCGATTTTCACGTTTTCATGCACCTCAAGAAATTCTTGTCCTCCGGTGAGCGTTTTGGCAACGTCGAAGAGCTGAAGACGTCTGTCACACGCTGGTTCCATTCACAGGCGGCAGAGTTCTACGACAGAGGGATACAAAAGTTGATCCCACGATACGACAAGTGTCTCAATTCTGATGGTGGCTATGTTGAAAAATAGCTGAAACATTGCTGTACCTGTTGCCAATAAATATTTTCCTGAAAGTGTGTGTCCTTTTTTTTTTTTAAATAGGGACACTTACTTTCTGGATGCGCCTCGTATATTGTTTCTTTATTTTCTGTAAGTGATGTGTTTTCGAGAACAATAATTATTGTATTTCAATTGACACCTCAATGTCTTCATTTTTTTTAATTGTATGCACTCATCCTCTTTTTAAGTTCTTCCACAAATAGATATGGGTTACGCGTTTCATCTACGAGACAATTGAGTGTCGAACATGTATTGCAAACCAACGCGCTATAAAAATAATTTTATCTCATATTTCGCGCTGCTGCCACATGTATTTCCGTGATATTACATCAGCATCAAACCAAGTTCACATATAAAATCGTACAAAAAAAAAAAAAAAGAGAAACAGAATTAAATTATTCAATTACTGATGTTCGGTCAAAAATTAACTGCAGTTAACGATGCAACCGGAGATTAGTTCAGTAAACGTTTCGCTCTCCACAGGTTGCAGACTGTAGACTTCGCTCTAAACTTTGTGTAATGCTGTGTGGACATGATTAATTCACCTGGTGAAACATCTACTCACTCACAAACCTCGAGAACCGCGGGAAGTGTGCGGATTTGGCGAGGGAGAGCGAGAAAGAAATACGATTATCGGGAAATTAGAGCATTAATATTCCATAAATTCACAGCCGGTTGCTTCACTTCGTATTCAGAGAAGGTTTTAACATTAATTATCCATTCGTACCTAATCTTTTAAGAGCAGAAACAGCAAGCCTCATTTCTATCTCGCAATACTACAAATGGAGAAGTAGAAATAATTGATAGCAAAAGTCAAAATAGTTTGGAAACTAATAGTTGGTTCATTGCATTGATTCGTGCAACATTGTATCTACTGGCTCAAATTTGACTCTTGACAATAATCTGAAGACTTATTTCCGTTTAACAGCAACTCTTGCCCTGCATTCTCTTCATCTGTTGTCTTTCGACATGTTAACCACATTATTCAATAGCGATTTAGTAATTTTTAAGGAGCGGATTCCAATGTAATTAAATATTTTTCTTGCGTGTGATAAAACACAATTAACAAAGTTAAAAATCCGAATGTCAAGTTTCAAGTTTAAAACCCGAATTTTATTTCACATAAAAACATATATTTTCACAAAAAAATTATGTAAATACATATTTTCAGGAAATCTATTATAAACACATAAATCTTGGAGTTTCTTTTACTTAAATAATTTTTTACAAGAACTTTTAAATATTTTAAAACTAAATCAATTATATCACTCAGAAATACGTAACTTTTTAAGAATTCTTTATTGCTTCGTGTTTCTAAGCGCTGTATGGTGTATCCGTGATCCATTTTTGTAATAGTATCGCCTCAAGTTCTGAGAACTGCTAGGCAGCATATCAATGTCATTAGTAGAGAATAAATTAACATGGACAAGGAGGAGAGATCTTGCAACACATAATTAGGAATGTTTGTTGTTGCTGAAGATGATTTCATTCCGCGCTTTGTTTGTGAAACACAGTGGATAAGAGCACGGGTATAAACATTATTTAATTTAAACAAATCTCTCGCCTCTCGTGCATGCCTATGAAGTGAGGAAATACATCTTCTTGTGATTCCCCGTTATCGGACCATAAGCATAAGCTGCATAGTGTAGACGTGGTGGCGTCGCTGTAGGAAGCTTTTCTCCGACATTGTCAGTCAGTAGCTAGAAGACATGTATGTATTTATTTACACTGCAAGTGGGCAAGCACCCGGTGGCAGTGGTATATACAATATTAACAATACACAATAAAATGATAATCAATACACAATAAAATTTACAATACACAATACATTTTACAACACATATACAATTTTACAAACAATACAATAATACACAATAGAATTTAACACAATAATAATAAAACATAAAATAAAATACCTAATTTTACAATACAACCTACATAATTATCTATAGGTCCTACGTAAGTTTCAATAGTCTTTCACTTTACTCTCATCTCATTCCCTGTAGTGGCACTATGACGCATTTCACTGACACTTTATCACACATTTCACTGACACTCTGTAACTCATTTCACTGACACTATAGAACACATTTCATTGACGCTATAAATTATCACTGATCGGAACTGTTCACTGCACTGTAAAACCATAACTTCACTGACTCACCTCGCTTCACTGATACAACAGTTCAAATAAGTCAAATAATTACATCCTTATGCATACTTATAAACAGAACTACATGTGTATATTAGCCTCTTAAGATACCTAAAATCAAATAGAGTTTAGGATCGCGTCTACAGCAATATGTAGACGAATTTTTTAAAACATTTTTACTGCCGACGGAAAAGTATTATTTTGCCAACCATGTGGTCAATCAGTCAGTGTAGATCAGAGCTCTCAGGTAACCCAACATTTGTCTGGAAACAAGCACATTGCCGCTGCTTCACGGGTGATTCACGGCAAAACAGTGGATATAAAAAAATGCGTAGAGTTGCTCAAGCATTGGAGGATGTGCCTGTAGATGAAATTGACGGTGTAGGTGTTTGTGACATTCCTATCTTTAAATATGCACGTCTGACGTCCTGTGATGTGGAAAGATCGTTTTCACAGTATATTTGTGATGGAGAATTTGGGGATGACCTTTGTTGTTCACTGCAATTCTCGAACAATTACTAGCAACTGATACTCAAGTGTGATTAGTGAGTACCTAGTAACTATTTTTCAAGCTAAGTAAGGTATTTTTGTCATAATTTTTTTTTTTTTTTTTTTTTTTAGTTTTAGCAAATATTTTCGTACTTTTTAGCACATAAAAAATAAATATATTTACATTTTTAGCACATAAAAATCCGCTCCCTACTAATTATTTAACTTGGTAGAGCTAAGGCCATCAGGCCTTCTCTTCCCATCTATAGTCCGGGTCAGCTTACTTCATACCCTAAGGGTGAAACCTAACCATTTTTCCCCCGCTAATGGATTGTGTGATTTTCTAGTTTGCAGGTTGAATTTTCTTTCCCAACTTCCTTTCGAATTTCGATACTGACAAATACTACAAATGGTAGTGATTTTGTAACTGGTATGTTGGCAGCTGGAGACAAATATCGACAATATTTTTCGGTACTGGAGTTCCATGAAATTAAAATTGTACTAGATTTCTAAGCCTCTTACTGGAAGCTAGTGAAATTTGAACATATTAATAATTAATTAATATCAGTATTAATATTAATAGGCCTACATAATAGTTATTTTGTGTGTTGCGTTGTGGTTACAATTCAAGACTATAGTCACGTAAGTTTACGGAGTTACTACTAATAATTTCATGTGATCAAACAAAATACATTTTTAGGTTAGGTCTCGTGAGTCTATTGTTTGTCAAACCAATGAATTTCGTATTGCCAGACAAAACACTTGACATGTTGATCCCTTTCTCGTATAGTTGCCTATGAAAATATGTTACAAATTATTGAATTATTTAGAATAACCTTACAACATAAAGTATGGTACGTAAATAAGTCAATTACTACGTAGGATCGTGTGATATCTTGTAACAGTTGGCAACACCGACAAGACGGCAATATTTGCTGTTTAGGAACTGTTCTTAAGTGACCTTCACTATATCAGGGGATTAAAACTACGAAATCAAGAATACAATTAAAATGAATATTAAATTTTCTAGTTTGCAGGTTGAATTTTCTTTCCCAACTTCCTTTCGAATTTCGATACTGGCAAATAGTACAAGTGGTAGTGATTTTGTAACTGGTATGTTGGCAAATATCGACAATATTTTTCGGTACTGGAGTTCCAAGAAATTAACATTGTACTAGATTTCTGAGCCTGTTACTAGAAGCTAGTGAAATTTGAACGTACTAATAATTAACTAATATCACTATTAATATTAATACATAATAGTTATTTTGTGTGTTGCGTTGTGGTTACAATTCAAGACTATAGTCAGGTAAATTTTCGGAGTTACTACTAATAATTTCATGTGGTCAAACAAAATACATTTTTAGGTTAGGTCTCGTGAGTCAATTGTTTGTCAAACCAATGAATTTCGTATTGCCAGACAAAATACTTGACATGTTGATTCCTTTCTCGTATAGTTTGCCTACGAAAATATGTTACAAATTATTGAATTATTTAGAATAACCTTCCAACATAAAGTACGGTACGTAAATAAGTCATTTAGTACGTAGGATAACCTAAGATGTTGATAAAGCGTCGTAAAATAACCTACTAAAAAAAGTACGTAGGATCGTGTGATATCTGGTAACAGTTGGCAACACTGACAAGACGGCAATATTTGCTGTTTAGGAACTGTTCTTATGTGACCCTCACTATACTACAAAATCAAGAATACAATTAAATTGAATATTAAATTTACGATTACAATTACAATATAATCTAAGTTTTCATTTTTGGATACATTCTTTCAACACTTATGTAAATATTTAATAAAGTATTAAGTTATTTAATTTATAGTATATTGCGATACTAGGTTGGTAAGTGCTCTACAACAGAGGCGAGGCGCTTGCGATGTTATGCATTTAACGCCCGTGTATTGCATATTATTTTGTGCGAGATCGTGCGTATTTGCTTGGTTTCCGCACAAAACCAATCGGCAGTAAGTCTAAAATTCCACATTCAGTATTCCCAACCTAACACACATAACAATTTCCCTCTTCTTACCGCTTAAGTGACATATTGATTTTACTGCTTTAGGCTTCTAACATATTATTTTTAGAGACGTTCAATATAGTAATAATTATAAATTGGAAACTTACCACTACAATTTCACCTAAATTGCACTGTTAATTATTGTTTTTAAATATTTGCAAAAATTAAGTAAACTCTACAACTCCACTAAAGTTACTGGATTCGTGATGTAAGTAACATTAAGGAAGACGTGAAAAAATCAACAAGATTCGAGATGCCGATGTTATTACTGCAATATGTTACATAAATAATATTGTTAAAATATTAAAATGAAAAATAAATCATTACATAACCTTAGCGTTTGTTTTAAGTTCGCATTTATGGACTGGGGGAAAAAAGACAGACGTATATCACGGCCTGCTGGAGTATAGTAAACACATAAAACATTTTAAAGCAACAATGTTGAAGATAGATATTTTTGTTTTACAAATTTGCCGTCATTGAACAGAAACCAAGATGGAGATTTCATTGCAACTAATTAGAAATTCCTCTTCCAGGTATGTAATAAACGATCTTCGCACAAAATAATGTACGATACACGAGCGGTATGTTTTCTTTCAATTCTCGAAAATTAAAAAAGCTCAACTACGTTTCGCTTTTTCAAACTTTTCCTCGAACATGAAAACTTCAACATACCGCTCTTGTAACGCATATTACTATTTTGCACAATCATAATTTATAGCTTTACTATATTTATTACGTATTTTAGTTATGTATTTATTTTGAACTGAACGTTTATCATTTGTTAATGCCAATGTATAATTTTCCAGGTGGCCGTGTTTTTTATTCTTTTGTTTTATTTGTTGGATACGACTGTCTTTTATGTGTATGCATTGTTGAAATAAATAAAAACCTAATGCAATATACGAAATGGAAGTGTCTGAATATTTTTCTATTTAATAAAGTGTATGACAGTCTTTATCCCATAACATTTAATAATACTGTTCAATCTTCACGTTCAATTTTAATGTTAATAAATAAAGTTACAGTTTGTTCTGTCAGAGTTCTTGTTCATTTTTAATTTACAAGTGACTCTATGTCAAATTTGTAGAAAATTTACTTACAACACTTGTATTGAAGTGTTGTAAGTAATTTAATTACTACACTCTTATTTTTAGCGTTTCCGTAGTAACTATTGAAAGTGTTGTATCTTCAAGTTACATGGCATGCGACGATGATGGTAAACATGCAAAAAGAGCCTGACTGTGCACAAAATAAATAACTTCACTGTGTTAGTATTTTAAGTTGTGATGATATTTTACCTGATTGGCTAGTTTCGATGTGATTTACGTCATCCTATGAATTCGAGGTTTATAGATACACTCCAGAAAAAAACCTCAACACTCAACTGAATTTCGGAACACACCAACTTTTCGTCATAACACTACCAGATAAAAAACATTACATTAACTTTACAAACTATTTTCCCATACTTTTTTTCAGTACATTTCGTCATGTTCAAAGTATAAAGGCTCTCACAATTTGCTATGCTAGAAACATGAAATTGTGATTAACGAACACATAAGAGTTTCTTCAAAGTAAATACTTTGGAAATAAAAAACATTTAGATTTTGAATTTTGCATATTTACAAAAATATAGATGTAAACTTAAAATTCTGGATACTTCGTTCTTTTCTAACCATATCAGGGATGCTGTAACAAAGAGTTATGAGTGAAATTTAAATTTTGTAAGAGGAGATAGATTTTGATAATATGCTTTTTTTTCTAGGACTTGAATAACTTAAAAACCAGTCATCTGATCAAAATGACACATATTCATTCATTCATTCATTCATTCATTCATTCATTCATTCATTCATTCATTCATTCATTCATTCATTTTATTCCATAGATCTTACATGAGCAATGAACTTTAAGATGTGGAACAAGTCAAAATTTTACAATATTACAATTAAAATTTTTACAAATTTTTATGGTTTTACAATTTAGCAATTTTCTACAATTTTTACAATATTGTGCAATTTTTTACAATATTTTTGCGAGATGTACTGTAGTGAGATGAGGTGAGGTCCGAGGATTCGCCAAAATATTACCCGGCATTTGCCTTTTGGTTGGGGAAAACCTCGGAAAAACCCAACCAGGTAATCAAATCAAAGGGGGTTGATGCTAAGGACTCGCCATAAACCATCCGGCTTCAGTCCCACGGCTGTGGAAAACCTCGGAAGGAACCAAAGACCAAAGGGGGATCCAACCGAAGCCCGAACGCAGCGCTCCGGATCAGCAGTCCAGCGAGTACAAGAATACTTATATCAAGGGCATGAATTTTACAAATTGTGAAGTCATTAGAAAGTGTAGAAAATAAAAATTCCACCCATCGCCCCCCCCTCCTTAATCCGAATCTCCAGCGTGGAAAAATGGACGCTCTAGATATTTTCTAAGTTTCCGCGAACACTTTCGATATATTCAACACTTCCTTAATCTTCCGAGTGTCGTCTTAGTTCTTCAACTGGAGTTTAATTCTGATCGAGAATATAAAAAGAACCTTACTCAGATTGCTTCGAATCTAACAAATAGCTGTAAATTAATCTTGAAATGGCGAATGCCTTCGACTGCTGAATAGAGATCCGGATCACGTGTCTCACCCTACTTTTGCTCAGTTTGCTGTCGCACTCGTTACTCCACTAAGCTCCAGTAATTGACAAAGTTGCTACTTGCTCGAACTTGAGTAGATTTTTAAGTTCAAGCTTTCACAATGCTAACAAGCTCACAACTCGAATTCTAGGAGTTCCCAACAGCGGAACCGCATCCCGTGTGTGGTCCACGAGAGACACATTTCCAAATTAATAGCCTATCTTTACTTTGCTCAACGGTTCAATTCAGAGTATCTAAAAACATTAATTGTCACGCTGAATAATGTATTATTATTATTATTATTATTATTATTATTATTATTATTATTATTATTGTAGGGATTCGTAACAAGATTAACTCCGTACGTAGATGAAATTATTGGGGATCATCAGTACGGTTTTCGGCGTAATAGATCGACTATTGATAAGATTTTTTGTATTCGACAGATAACGGAGAAAAAATGGGAGTATAAGGGTACAGTACATCAGTTATTCATAGATTTCAAAAAGGCATATGACTCGGTTAAGTGGGAAGTATTATATAATATTCTTATTGAATTTGGTATTCCCAAGAAACTAGTTCGATTAATTAAAATGTGTCTCAGTGAAACATACAGCAGAGTCCGTATAGGTCAGTTTCTATCTGGTGCTTTTCCAATTCACTGCGGGCTAAAGCAGGGAGATGCACTATCACCTTTACTTTTTAACTTCGCTCTAGAATATGCCATTAGGAAAGTTCAGGATAACAGGCAGGGTTTGGAATTGAACGGGTTACATCAGCTTCTTGTCTATGCGGATGACGTGAATATGTTAGGAGAAAATACACATACGATTAGGGAAAACATGGAAAATTTACTTGAAGCAAGTAAAGCGATCGGTTTGGAAGTAAATCCCGGAAAGACAAAGTATATGATTATGTCTCGTGACCAGAATATTGTACGAAATGGAAATATAAAAATTGGAGATTTATCCTTCGAAGAGGTGGAAAAATTCAAATATCTTGGAGCAACAGTAACAAATATAAATGACACTCGGGAGGATATTAAACGCAGAATAAATATGGGAAATGCGTGTTATTATTCGGTTGAGAAGCTCTTATCATCCAGTCTGCTGTCCAAAAATCTGAAAGTTAGAATTTATAAAACAGTTATATTACCGGTTGTTCTGTATGGTTGTGAAACTTGGACTCTCACTCTGAGAGAGGAACATAGGTTAAGGGTGTTTGAGAATAAGGTGCTTAGGAAAATATTTGGGGCTAAGCGGGATGAAGTTACAGGAGAATGGAGAAAGTTACACAACACAGAACTACACGCATTGTATTCTTCACCTGACATAATTAGGAACATAAAATCGAGACGTTCGAGATGGACAGGGCATGTAGCACGTATGGGCGAATCCAAAAATGCATATAGAGTGTTAGGTGGGAGACCGGAGGGAAAAAGACCTTTAGGGAGGCCGAGACGTAGATGGGAGGATAATATTAAAATGGATTTAAGGGAGGTGGGATATGATGATAGAGACTGGATTAATCTTGCACAGGATAGGGACCACTGGCGGGCTTATGTGAGGGCGGCAATGAACCTTCGGGTTCCTTAAAAGCCATTTGTAAGTAAGTATTATTATTATTATTATTATTGTTATTATTATTATTATTATTATTATTATTATTATTATTATTATTATTATGTGTTTCTATAAGTCTTCTCTACGTGCACGAATATTGATATTTTTAGTTGTTCTCCATAGAAGGATAAAATTATTAGGTTTTATGTCAATTTTAATCTTCTTAATCTTTAGATGAGGGTAACTATTGATTAGTTATTCATTTAATAATAATATTGAATTAAAACTAATTCAGTATTATGTCGCAACGAAATGTTAAACGGCAGGAATTGACAAGTCTTAAATCATAGCCAGGAAAAGAAAGATAACATAAATAAATGTAAGGAAGTCTGCTACCTAATAGATTTTGAAACCTCTCGTGCTCTAGAGCCTTTTAATAGAACGGAATTTCTGAAAAGAGTGATGATTAAAATAGTTTAAATAACTTGTCCGTAAGAAGTTTTCAAATTTGAAAAACTACGAATTTATCGACCAAGTATCGTGAGAAGTATTTAGAAAATTCTTAATTATATTCAAGAGGAAGGTTAAAAAAAGAAGCAAGAAAAACCGTATATTATTCACTGGCTCTTGATGACAGCAGTGACATTACTGATACAGCAGAGCTTGAGATTTTTATCCGCGGGATTGATCAAGATGTAAGTACAGGAGCCACCACTGGTTGTAGTTTTCATGCCAAGTATCTTTCCTCCGTCTCCTTACTTCATAGACTGTCACATGTAATCGCTGCAGTTCGAGGTTTGGTCACAGCTGGTCTACATCAAAGACGGATAAGCTATAATACCCAAAAAGATCGCTAATAGAAACAGTTGCTATAGTGTAACATTATGCATTATTAAAACCTATAGAACCTATGATTAAAAACGAGACATTGTAATATCATGCATTCTGAAACTCGAAACACCACAGACAATATCGATGCCCTTGTGTGAACACTCAGAACAATTCAATTACGTGTCTCACATAATTTCCGTGGGGAAATCACGTGATGGCAAGCCAGGGGGTGTCCCGGGTGGGCACTCAAAACCTTGTTAAGTTCAAAACATTAAATATAGAAATCTTAGAAATTCACAGAAATGGGATGGGAGAGCGCAGTAATGACACACAAACCATTACGTAAATTTGTGACGTAATTCTTCCCACAAATTGCCCTGAGCCAGGCAATTGATGCTAAATTGCAGTTGCCAATGACTTTTCCTTTTCGCTACTTCAACTCTCCAACTCTGCCCAGGGAAAACTGTTTCTTGACATTTGCAAGTGCAAATTTATGGTGCTATACGGCGCCAGGAATATGCATTAAAAGATGTTTGGTTAACAGAAGCGGACTGTCTTGGTTTGAAAGTCTGTTTCTTTTACAATATCCCCGAAGAAAGATTGCGTCCTTTGTGGTAATACCGTGGAAATAACTATGTCATGATTTTTAGTGTTATTTTATTACTCGTATATTCAAACTGGAACAACACAGCTTGGACGATTCAATAAGAGTAACAATATTGACCTTAAAATAAAGGTATAAAAATTGAAACTAACGCCAGATTCCAAAAGCCAACAGCTGTTAGTAGCGTACCTTCTTACAAATATTTCCAAGCTAAACTGGTTTACAGCTGCGGATTTGAAGAGAGATCACTTAAACTAGTGATGTCAAATCAAGCGCATTTTTCTGACCTTGACGTCGTGCGCGGGCATCAAGCGCTAAGTATGGAAAGAGGAAGGGTTGTGTATATGAATAAGCAGCCTGTTGGATTAAGAAAACAGTGGTGCACAAACTTCAGACGGAACGTGAAATTTTATGTTGTTATTTTTATATGCATCTTCCTGTTTGATATTGTCTATATTGTCTGTAAAACAAAAGTACTAACACCAATTTCTTAATGTTGCTGTTGTGTTTTAAATCTTAATAACATAATAGAGAGTTAAGAAGGAATATTCACTTAAATTCCATAGTAGTATAACTATACTGTACTACATGGATGAAACATATCACTCATAAAGAAAGTCATATCCTCAAAAAAGAGACTGAGTATGACATGATAAGTTGGAATTGATATTGATGGTACCTTTAGCCTTATAAAAGTAATCAATAAACTAATCAAAACAATATTACAGTACAAAGCAAAGTCACCTAGGTTCTGCATATGTTTTAAGTGTAACTAATATTACATAACAAAACTCTTATCGTATTATGCTTTTAAGGTTATATTGGTGAGCAACTTCCTGTCATCAGAATATTAAATTATTTTCTCGAAATCCGCTGAAGCTATAGAGCTGACATTTTTACAACACATGGGCACATATCTTTTGCTTATGATGTAACTGTAGTTGCTTTGTTAATTTATTTCCTTACAGACAATTTCCATGCGAATATTTTCAAAACTTTCAATACACTATCTTCAGTAATACGTATTTAGGTTATATTAGATTTACGAAAACATTCTGTAAGGCTACTAAATAAATAGGCTTATATCTGAAAATTTCACTTTTCTATAAAAAAAAATGTAGAGCAAATATTTGTTATGAATAAAAAAATCAAACTTGTGGAAAATGAGCATTAAAATTAAAACTTACATTCTTGTAATGCCCTTATACTTCTCAGGAAAATCTAAAAATTAACAAGGATACAGTTTTAATAAGTTCTCTTCCCTTTATCCATTGAATCAGTGCTGGCCATCCCTGAGTATAGCTCGACAAAGCGGCATATACCACCTCTTTCGTCTGTCTCTTTCCTTTCCGCTGTAAAGCGCTCAGGCTCTCCTGAGCTCTAAAGCTCGCGCTTGCTCCTATGGGCATCAATTGACATGACTGACTTACAGGAAACTACAAAAACAAATTGAGAATATTAGAATGGAGAGTTTTAAAGAATATATTTGGCATATTACAGTATTCAATAAATCATGACTAGACAATTTTACAGAATAAGGAAATATATAGGATGAACTGTATATGTTATCAATTTCAGGAGGTCATTCTTTGAGATATTTCAAACAAAACAATGTCATACAATTTTACTAGTTTTTGCTTCAATTTCGATATAAAATTTGTTTTTTATGAAACATTTCATGGTGTGTTTTGGGAAAGCTACTGAATTAACTTCCAATACACACAGTCAATTTAAGAGAGTAGGGTTTTATGGTAATAAATGATTGAAAGAATTGGCCTTTAAATGTGCAGAAATTTGATCCGAACAAATGTAACATTTCGTTCAGAATGTTACATTTATTTGTACCAAATTTCTCCACATTTAACCCTAAGCAATCCAGTCCCTACCATCATATCCCACCTCCCTCAAATCTATTTTAATATTATCCTCCCATCTAAGTCTCGGCCTCCCCAAAAGGTAATATTTTTTCCCTTCGGCCTTTAAATTAACACTGTATATGCATTTCTATATTCACCCATGCGTGCTACACGCCCTGTCTATTTCAAATGTCTGGATTTAATGTTCTAATTATGTCAGGTGAAGAATACAATGCGTGCAGTTCTGCGTTATGTAACTTTCTCCACTCTCCTGTAACTTCATCCCTCTTAGCCCCAAATATTTTCCTAAGCACCTTATTCTCGAATAACCTTAACCTCCGTTCCTCTCTTAAAGTGAGGGTCCAAGTTTCAAAACTATACAGAACAACCGGTAACATAACTATTTTATGAATTCTAATTTTCTTGTCTTTTTAATCAGACTGAATGACAAAAAGTTCTCAACCAAATAATAAGAGATATTTACCATATTTATTCTGCGTTTAATTTTCCGTCAAGTGTCTTTTATATCTGTTACTGTTCCTCCAAATTATTTCAATTTTTGCACCTTTTCAAAGAATAAATTTCCAATTTGTATACGTACATCCGTTTCGTAGTTTATTACGTACAATATACTTAACTTTATTTCAATTATGTATGAAATTATAGGATGGGGTAGCTTATTTAAAACCAATTTTAATCCACTTTATTTATTACAGAAGGAAATAATTAAAATATGTCTTCATAAACCTACCGATTTTCCATCTAAAAAATTGTTTTTTGGCTTTAATGTTTTTAAAGTAAGACAAATTTATTATATCTTTATGAACGAGGTTGTCTATAGTTCAGTTTCCGAGATTTCCGAAACGTCTAACAACCAGTTTAATTAAAAATAGAAGCAAAAATGAAAACCCTGGCAATGCCGGGTGTTCCCAGCTAGTTGTATTATAAAATTCATACATAACAGTTGAAATAATTTTGTACTGTATTCTCATATGAATTAAGATTGTTAGAACCAAAGTGCAACACTACTACAGTATTTAATCATAGTAGTAATTTAGGCCCAAGAATATATAACAAATTTATATTTAAATATCCTAATCTTGTCAATTCTAATAGCTCTACTATTAAATTTAAAAAGTTATGTATGGATTTTGTAAAAATTGTAAATTTAAATTTGCATATTCTTATTGTATGTATGTATGTATGTATGTATGTATGTATGTATGTATGTATGTATGTATTATGTATTTATTTATTTACACTGCAAGTGGGCAAACACCCGGTGGCAGTGGTAGACATAAGACAAACTGTATTATATACTACTTAATTTTAATTCAGGAATCCGCCCCTGTGCACGAGTTCTACTCTTTCAGGGGTGAGCTAAAGTTTTTCTGTTTGTATTCTATTTTATGTTACAATTATTAGCTAAATAAATAAATGAATGAATGAATGAATGAATGAATGAATGAATGAATGAATGAATGAATGAATGAATGAATGAATGAATAAATAAATAATAAATAAATGAGTAAAGAAGTAACTAAATAAATAAATAAATAATAAATAAATGAGTAAATAACTAACTAAATAAATAAATAAATAAATAAATGAGTAAATAAGCAACTAAATAAATAAATAATAAATGAGTAAATAAGCAACTAAATAAATAAATAATAAATGAGTAAATAAGTAACTAAATAAATAAATAAATAATAAGTGAGTAAATAACTAACTAAATAAATAAATAAGTAAATAAGTAACTAAATAAATAAATAAATAAATAATAAATAAATGAGTAAATAAATAAATAAATGAGTAAATAACTAAATAAATAAATATATAATAAATAAATGAGTAAATAACTAAATAAATAAATAAATAAATGAGTAAATAAGTAACTAAATAAATAAATAATAAACAAATGAGTAAATAACTAACTAAATAAATAAATAAATGAGTACATAAGTAACTAAATAAATAAATAAATAAATAAAAATTAATAAATAAATAGGGAAACGGGGCCAGAATTGTCATCTTGGAAGAATTCTTAATGTAAAACGAAACCTAAACAGGCCTATAGGCTTAACGGCTTGATTTTTTATGGGGATGATTATAATAATAATAATAATAATAATAACAATAATAATAATAATAATAATAATAATTTTTACCTTTCAACGACAATCTATCAACTATTCGGTTATTTATCGTCGATGGGAATAATGATAGTGAAATGATTATTCAGCAAGACGAGGCTGAGGATTTGTCTCATATTACCTGGTATTCGCCTTACAGTTGGGGAAAACCTTGGAAAAAATCCAACCATGTAATCAACCTAAGCAGGAATCGAATCACCGGATCGGCAAGCAAGCGCCTTAGGCGTCCGAGATACGGCGGCTCTCATTCAGGGTTCAGACGTTGAACACAAGATGTCTTGAATAATAAACCAGAACATTCGTGCATAACTACAAGTTTTAATATCAATTTCTGTTCTGATATGTACCCCAAAAGTTGCGTGAGTGTTAAAGTCATCAGCACAAACGCTAAATTCAGTATTTATACATATCTGTAGCAGTCAATTCAGCTGTGTGACGTCAAAGCGGGAGTAACATTGTTTGTGTCCAATTAACCAACACAGCGAGAACAGACTGCGGCTCCGAGCATTGATTTTGTGTCCTATTAGACTGATTCCCACGTACCAGAGATCAGGTGGAGCTCAGCTGTCCCCCACGGCGATGGGAGCCAGCAGTCTGCTCGGTAATACCTGCAACTGCTCAAATTTCGTTGGGAACAATGAAACTGGCATCAAACTCCTCTGTGAGCCGGCTATGAAGTTTGTTCATATGCAATTACTGATTTACATTACGTAGTAAGTTTGTCCCCCAGCGTTCTCCAGTGGTAACGTTTTTGGCTATCAATAGAGCAATTCTGGTTTCGCGTCCTGGATTGGATTTGGAATTTTTAAAGCTAAGTGCTGTTTCCTTTTTCTTATTATCTTTTTCCTTTGCTGTGGTCGTGCCGGAGAATCAGTCCCATTCCGAGGCTTCTTGTTACGTTTCGTAACAAGCTGTTTTTTTTACGGTGATGGGTTGTTAGCCCCTCGCCCAACCCCCAAGCTGGAGGACCACCCTTTATCGGCTGTCCACGAAATGCCTGTTATTATTCGGCTGAAAAGCTTTTATCACCTAGTCTGCTGTATATATATATATATATATATATATATATATATATATATATATATATATATATTTTTTTTTTAACCTTGGGGATTTAGTGAAGTGAATTTATAATGGCCATGTTTTAGATTGCTACCAGTGCATTTCATTAGAACCAGGTACCCAGCTTCGAAGCCGTTAGCCCTGTGAACTTACAATATATTTATGTTCCCCTATTATCATAATTCAGGGTTTGTATCTAAGAAATTAGCAAGTCCTTTGTGATAGTAGAAGAGAAAGAGTGGGGGAAGGGAAGTGGTCCGTGGCCCATTTCTTTTAGGGCTCATCCCGACATTTGTCTTATTGCTCAAGGGAAACCACGGAAAAACCTAGAGCAGGATGAGATGTAAGTCTGAAAGTTAGAATTTATTAAATAGTTATACGGGGACATCATTTTATTTTTACTAACATTTTTAATATTAACCTGTCTATACCTTTAGAGAACCGGAAACACCTCTTGCTCCCCCCTCCAAGACTGGAGTTCGATGGTACTGGCGTAAAACACAAATTACTCTACTAGGTATAGGAAGGAAGAAAAGTAGTTCATCCATTTACGTAAACTAGGAAATATCGCGATTTTGAGTTTGATAATTTTCATTAGGTTTTTCTTTAATCAAAGTACAGTACTGTATTAAGAATAAGTGTTTTTACTCATGAAGTGAGTTATCCATGCGAACGTATTCATTACGCAGTGTATATTATACTGTCTACAGCACATTAGCGTACAATATAGAGAAAGAAGTTAAATTGAAAAATAATCATAATATGAATATTTAAACACGATTTTGAAAATGGTGGCCGTTCATTTCGATACATGCTTCAGTTCTTTTGTGCATATTATCGCACTATAGACTATTGCATCTAATTCCAATTGCCAGTTTCGTCCTTCGTACTAGTAACTCATGTTGAAATAATTCTGTACCTACTCTACTTACTGTAAATTCAATCTTCACTTCTGCCCGACCCGAAAATATAAAATTACTCAGACATGCTATCTACTGTCCGTCCAAGTGGTTATGCTGCAGGATTGTAGAAAGGGAGGAAATCACGTGACAGTTAATTACTTAACGAGGCCCTTTTATTTAAGTTAAATTAAACAGCTCTATAATATTACGTAAACTTCCAATTCCTAAGAGAAATTAATGTTTTCAGAAAAGACCTAAGACAGCCCAGCTTTTACAGAGGGGCGAGCAGAAGCAGGTGAGGGAAATCGGGATGCGACGTAGGCAAACTGACAGTACCTGTGCGAAAATATGATTGAATATTGAAAGCTCTTTCGTCACTGGAAAACGCGAACATATTTCTGGAACGTACTATACTCAGTAACTCAGTACTGCTTACTATCTGCGGTCTTGGTTCTGTGTGGAGTTGGAACTTCCTTAGTAGGAGGGGTGGGAGTGAAGTACATTCAAAAACTCAGGTACAATAAAAATTGAAGTAAAAATAAAATGATGTCCCTGTATTACCCGTTGTTATGTATGGTTGTGAAACTTGACTCTCACTTTGAGAGACGAGCAGAGATTAAGGGTGTTTGAGAATAAGGTTCTTAGGAAAATATTTGGGGTTAAGGGGGATGAAGTTACAGGAGAATGGAGAAAGTTATACAACGCAGAGCTGCACGCATTGTATTCTTCACCTGACATAATTAGGAACATACAATCCAGACGTTTGAGACGGGCAGGGTATGTAGCACTTATAGGCGATTCCATATATGCATATAGAGTGTTAGTTGGGAGGCCGGAGGGAAAAAGACCTTTGGGGAGGTGGGATATCATGGTAGAGACTGGATTAATCTTGCTCAGGACAGGGAGCAATGGCGGGATTATGTGAGGGCGGCAATGAACCTCCGGGTTCCTTAAAAGCCAGTAAGTAAGTAAGTAAGTAAGTAAGTAAGTAAGTAAGTAAGTAAGTAAGTAAGTAAGTAAGTAAGTAAGTAAGTAAGTAAGTAAGTAAGTAATTAAGTAAGTAAGCAAGCAAGTAAGTAAGTGAGTAAGTAAGTAAGTAAGTAAGTAAGTAAGTAAGTAAGTAAGTAAGTGTGTTGTTTCCTAATGCAATGTTTCTATAAGTGCCGAAAAGTCGAGATTGGTAAAATGTTTCGACTTCAGATAGTATTCCGCACAAAACTGGAAAGCAATCGTCAAAATCGGGGTTTTGAGAGATGGAGGGTGAAAAAGAAAGAAAAGTTACAGTTTCAGTTCATTTAGCTACAAGTTGAACGATCTATGTTTAATAGATATTCCGTGCTATAGCTACATGGTCTAACAAGCAAACGTTCTGATGGGGGCAGATAAAAAAGTTAAATTTTTTTCTTCCACCATGTTAATAATGTCAAAAGAAGAGCTTATACAAATTTTGACCACTCGACCGCAATTACGAGGCCGTCCAGAAAGTGATTTTCTCTGGGGTCGTTTATAGAAAAAGCACAATTTCATGGAAATACAGTATTTATTGAAACAGATACAGCAATTGTTGCAGTATTTGTCAACATATCCCCCACTGGAATTGAGACATTTGTCATACCATGGGATCAATTTTTGAGTCGTAGAAGTCAGCCGCCTCAGATCGGAACCAGCGTTTGACTGCGTCTGCACCTCTCTCTGTCGATCCCATGATATGAGAAATGTCTCAATTCCGGTGGGGAATATGTTGAAAAATAGCTCAAGAATTACTGTGTCCATTCCAATAAATGTATTCAATGGAATTGTGTTTTTTTCTGTTAACGGCCCCTGGCGAATTAATTTTTTTACGACTCTCGTAATTGCGGTCGAGTGGCCAAAATTTGTATAAACACTTCTTGGCATTATTAACATGGTAGAAGAAAAAAATTTAACTTTTTTATCTGCCCCCATCAGAACGTTTGCTTGCAAGCCTCAAAGGCAGTCATTATCGACAGGAGAGTCGCGGTACACAGTATGCTACGAATGATCCATTCGTGTTCTGCGAAAAAATTTAAATAGTGAAGGTAATCATACCAAAAGTTTGGAAAATAAAAGTGAAACGAGTACAATAAAAGTGAGTCAGCAAGATTGAACTTCCAGCGAACGCGATAGAAGAATTAGAGAACTTGATTGTAAAAGGGATTAGGTTTAGCGGGAAACCTCTGATACTGCCAATTATAATAGTACATTATGCAACGAGCCTATAATGGTAGTAATTAAGACGCGAGTATGTTTGTTTATGAAACGAGCGCAAGCAGTGTGTCGAATTGGAACATATCTGGAGAAAATATCTACCACCCTCGATGCTAAGTCAGAATAGGAGTTCGCTTGCATGCCTTGACCTCATGGGGAATAGAGAATGGGGACAGAAGACTGGATTGTTCCTCTTGAAGGCGAGACAGATTGGAACTTCAGCTGTTGAAGTTTGTGATGCGAACTGAGGAAGGGATAATGGTAACTACTCAATTATATACTTTTATGCCTGTTTTAGGTTAGGATATATTATATAATGTGTTTTGTTTGTGCCATTTGTGTGTACTTTTTGAGAGTGGTTGGACGTAATCATAGGTGAGAGGGGTGAAACCTACAAAGTAGGACTTGTTTTACATAGCACGTAAGGTCACAAGATCCGTGCATTGGATTTAAGAGAAAATTCTTATAATATTGTACATCTGTATGTATAATATTACTCAATAAATCCTTCTATCTATCTAAAAAAAAATAAATAAAGTACGAAATCCTTCTTCCACATCTACATCTTCATCTTCTAATTCCATGTCCATTGTAGCTAAAGAAAATGACACTCCTTCATAACAACTGTTCATATAATTAATGTATTAATCAGGTTATTTGTAATTATACTATAAATGTTTAAATTGAATTATGATTTCAGCAGATAATGAAAACGTATTTCTGTTATAATAACAAGAGAAAAGCGCAACACATGTAATTAACATTTTTAAACCCGTATTTCGCTTTTCTCAATTGGCATTACTGAATAACATTCAATTTCTTTATTGCAGCAATCGTTATTCATCTATTTCGACTTCACAATGTCCAAATAGTTGAAGTATCAGGGCATCATTGTGGACCCCACGTTACGTTTTGAAGTAGGATGTCATCAGTCAGCCGAGGTTCACTTTGAGAAGAGGTCTATCTATGAGCCTACAGTCAACTATTTCAAGCTGAAATATGCCTTAATTCACGTTGAGGTATTCGGCTTGCTCATAGGTGCTCGAGGGACTATACCAGCTTTTTTCGAAGAATTTCGACGGAAATTTGTTCTGCCAACATCTTTGAGGGATGACATTGTGATAATTGTGTTAAAAAATCCTGCCATATCCTAATTAATCACATGGTGCCACATTAATAGCAATTGTAATGTTTCACGCCCTTTTCTTTGTTTTCTTTTTTTTAATTTAATACCTATGTTTACATATGTATAATAATTTTTTTAGGATATACTGAGTCCGTAAGGGCTACCCTCAATGGGGGGCAGTTTAGTATTATTAATATTAAATATACCATTATTAACATTTTGTGAGCGAATTTAGGGATATATTATTTACATTTTTATTTTATTCACGAAACAGTCACTCGAGGTCTGAGATTTCCCAAATAAATCCACACGCTTCGCTTCTCAGACATCTTGTGACATTACTATAGACAATTTATATTTAATCTGCATCATCATTGTCATCACCTGGAGACTATTTTGCTCTTGATCACTGTTAAATTCCGATAGTCACTGATATCAATGGGCAGGGTTTTCCACAAGCGCGATAGCGGGTGAATATGTTAAGGGGGCTCATACAGTAGCAATGCTTCAGACTGTAAACCTTTCACAAAATTTTTAATATCTCAGAGATAATTCAGTGGATGTTTCTCATTTTTTGTACACAAGTAAGTGGTATTTGGGCCTCTAATTTGGCATCAACAAATTTGTAATTATCAAATTAATTTATTTTTTTTATTTACGCAATTTAAAGGAAATAATTTTTTAATATATAAGAGGATAAACATGGTATCTTCCCAACCACTTGTCAGATTCAAAGTTTCTTTTTCATTTTTGACTCCAGTAATGTAGAGTTAGAGGATGGACCGCAGTGAACTTTCTACGTTACAAAGTTTTTGAACTACATTTGTTTTGTCATAAACAAGAAAAGTCATTTTTATTTTACGTTATTTACAACTCACTCAGCCTCCTATAAATTTGAGTACCGGGTCTTTCCTGGGGGTAAAAGGCGGTCAGAGCGTGGTGCCGACCACACCACCTCATTCTAGTGCCGAGGTTATAGAAAGCATGGGGCTCTACCTCCATGCCCCCCAAGTGCCTTCATGGCATGTTACGGGGATACCTTTACCTTTTTTTAAAATTTGTGAAATTGTAATTATACTTCTATGAAAATGGTTCATCCTCTGCAGTTTGAATGCCTGAAGATTCCCGAAAATTTTAAACAATTTGGACAATTAGTTCAAGAGATATAATGTTTTTAGTTTGAAAAATAGCAGCAAATTATTTCGTTTAAATTTTGTAAATAGAAATAATGAACTATTGCGATAATTATAAATTTATTGTTACCAAATCAGAAGCCAAAATACCACTTATTTGTGTACAAAAAATGAGAAAGATCGACTGAATTATATCGGTGATATTAAAATTGTGTGAAAGTTTTACAATCTGCAGCAGCGCTCCTGTATGAGCCCCCTTAATGTCTTATGTGTTGGTATGGCTAGTATGCGGCTATTTTGAGTGCTTCTTCATAGACTGTGATACGATGGCAGGAAACTGAAGTAGGAGGCAAAACAGATAGGTGCATAGCAGTGAAGGACTTGGTAAAGGAGAACAAGGGAATTACAATTTCTACGTTCGTTAAGTCGAAGCCAGTTTAGAGTTTGGAAGGATGGGGTAATGTGGTCACAACGAAGGACATTGCAGACGAAGTGAACTTAACATTTATAAACACGTTATTATCTAGAC